>NW_014580226.1:19003-19370 GCF_000485595.1 Priapulus caudatus | reverse complement strand
CACGTACTGATATAGTAGTAGTAACATACATGTACACACGTACTGATATAGTAGTAGTAACATACATGTACACACGCCCTGATATAGTAGTAGTAACATACATGTACACACGTACTGATATAGTAGTAGTAACATACATGTATATCGTACTGATATAGTAGTAGTAACATACATGTACACACGCACTGATATAGTAGTAGTAACATACATGTACAGACGTACTGATATAGTAGTAGTAACATACATGTACACACGTACTGATATAGTAGTAGTAACATACATGTATACACGTACTGATATAGTAGTAGTAACATACATGTACACACGTACTGATATAGTAGTAGTAACATACATGTACACACGCACT
>NW_014580226.1:16705-18050 GCF_000485595.1 Priapulus caudatus | reverse complement strand
GATATAGTAGTAGTAACAAGTACGTGTGTACATGTAACTACTACTATATCAGTACGTGTGTACATGTATGTTACTACTACTATATCAATCAGTACGTGTGTACATGTATGTTCACACGTACTGATATAGTAGTAGTAACATACATGTATACACGTACTGATATAGTAGTAGTAACATACATGTACACACGTACTGATATAGTAGTAGTAACATACATGTACACACGTACTGATATAGTAGTAGTAACATACATGTATACACGTACTGATATAGTAGTAGTAACATACATGTATACACGTACTGATATAGTAGTAGTAACATACATGTACACACGCACTGATATAGTAGTAGTAACATACATGTACACACGCACTGATATAGTAGTAGTAACATACATGTACACATGTACTGATATAGTAGTAGTAACATACATGTACACATGTACTGATATAGTAGTAGTAACATACATGTACACACGTACTGATATAGTAGTAGTAACATACATGTATACACGTACTGATATAGTAGTAGTAACATACATGTATACACGTACTGATATAGTAGTAGTAACATACATGTACACACGTACTGATATAGTAGTAGTAGTAACATACATGTATACACGTACTGATATAGTAGTAGTAACATACATGTACACACGTACTGATATAGTAGTAGTAACATACATGCAGGAGTAGATAATAGGGAATTCCCTATTATCTACTCCTGATACATGTATACACGCACTGATATAGTAGTAGTAACATACATGTAAACACGCCAAATACCCTAACGGAAACATCGTTTACGTAACACCGATGCATTCGATATCGACCCTCAATGATTAAATTTCGAATACTATTGACAGATCATCGGTTCATCGCTGGTCAACTCGGACCACCAGGGTTACAAGCGACCACAAGCTAGTTAGTGGCCATCGCTAGGCAAACCAACACTACACACCAACCAAAGTAGTACAGTGCATGTAGTGACTATATGTGTGCATATGTGACCAGTGGTGTGATGACCAGTACCGACGTATAACCAGTGGTTGGCACCAACAGCTGGTTAATTTATGTGTGGACGGCCGCTGACCGGAACGCCCCTCCATTAATAACCAATGAGAATCTCACGTCTAGGATGACCAGTGGGCAGCTGAGAGTATGAGAGACCAGTGGGCAGCTGAGAGTATGAGAGACCAGTGGGCAGCTGAGAGTATGAGAGACCAGTGGGCAGCTGAGAGTATGAAAGACCAGTGGGCAGCTGAGAGTATGAGAGACCAGTGGGCAGCTGAGAGTATGAGAGACCAGTGGGCAGCTGAGAGTATGAGAGACCAGTGGGCAGC
>NW_014580226.1:14772-16311 GCF_000485595.1 Priapulus caudatus | reverse complement strand
ACACGTACTGATATAGTAGTAGTAACATACATGTACACATGTACGGATATATAATAGTAGTAACATACATGAACACACGTACTGATATAGTAGTAGTAACATACATGTACACACGTACTGATATAGTAGTAGTAACATACATGTACACACGTACTGATATAGTAGTAGTAACATACAAGTACACACGCACTGATATAGTAGTAGTAACATACATGTACACACGCACTGATATAGTAGTAGTAACATACATGTACACACGTACTGATATAGTAGTAGTTAAGTAACATACATGTAAACACGCCAAATACCCTAACGGAAACATCGTTTACGTAACACCGATGCATTCGATATCGACCCTCATTGATTTCGAATACTATTGACAGATCATCGGTTCATCGCTGGTCAACTCGGACCACCAGGGTTACAAGCGACCACAAGCTAGTTAGTGGCCATCGCTAGGCAAACAAACACTACACACCAACCAAAGTAGTACAGTGCATGTAGTGACTATATGTGTGCATATGTGACCAGTGGTGTGATGACCAGTACGTATAACCAGTGGTTGGCACCAACAGCTGTTCAATTTATGGGTGGACGGCCGCTGACCGGAACGCCCCTCCATTAATAACCAATGAGAATCTCACGTCTAGGATGACCAGTGGGCAGCTGAGAGTATGAGAGACCAGTGGCTACCTCGCACCATTAATAATCAATTGCCATCTAACACATATATTATGATGACATGTATATATATATATTATAACATATATGATGGCCGGAGGGCAGCTGAGACTACGATCAGTAGCAACCTCACACCGTCAATAACCAATGGTCATCTCACATCCATCAATAACCAATAGTAATCTCACATCGATCAATAACCAATGGTCATCTCACATCTATCAATAACCAATGGTCATCTCACATCTATCAATAACCAATAATCATTTCATATCCATCAATAACCACTAGTCATCTCACATCCATCAATAACCAATAATCATCTCACATCCATCAATAACCAATAGTCATCTCGCACCGTCAATAACCAATAGTCATCTCACATCCATCAATAACCAATAGTCATCTCACATCCATCAATAACCAATAGTCATCTCACATACATCAATAACCAATAGTCACCTCACATATTATCAATAACCAGTGGCTCCCTCACACGTCATTGATGACCAGTATGTAACCGATATTACACTGGTCAGTGATATCAGATGACCAGTATACAGTTTTAAGATTACCCGAATATCAGTGATATCAAATGACCAGTATGTAATAGATACTAAACAAGTGGTATTAAATCACCAGTATAGAACTGTGTCGGTGATATATATATATATATATATATATATATATATAGTATATCAATGTATATAAAGAAGCCACTGCCGTGTATTCCCTATACAGCGGGAAACCTTCTCGTGCCCCCTCTCTCCCATTGTCTCGCCTCTTCCTCTGCCTCCTCTTCTTCTTCTCTCTCTTTCTTCTTCTCTCTCTCTCTCTCTCTCTCTTCTCTGTCGTCTT
>NW_014580226.1:11972-13847 GCF_000485595.1 Priapulus caudatus | reverse complement strand
GAGAGAGAGAGAGAGAGAGAGAGAGAGAGAGAGAGAGAGAGAAAGAAAGATAGAAACAGAGAGAGAGCGAGAGAGAAAAAGAAATGCGAGAAAAGTCAATCGAGCAAGAGATCGAAAGAAAAGTGAAAGAGCGCGGCTTATAACTCGCATAGAGAGGGGTCGCTGCCATCTCCGCCTCGCGGAGCACAACGAAGGCAAGCGTAAAGGGCACGCATCGAGATATCTAGGAGAGAGGCAGCGGAGGGGCCGCTACCGCACTGTACGAGGTCTAATGAGGTGAGGAACGAGGGGGCCACAAGCCTGCGAACATCGGTAACAACTGTAGGGGAGGAGGAAGAGGGAGGAGGAGGAGGAGGAGGGGGAGGAGGAGGGGGGAGGAGGAGGAGGAAGAGGAGGAGGNGGAGGAGGAAGAGGAAGAGGAAGAGGCAGATGAGGATGAGGAGGAGGAAGAGGAAGAGGAGGAGGAGGACGAGGGAGGGGGTGGGTACTGCGGCTACGTTCGAGGATGAAGGAAAAACAGACTCTTGTGCTAAGAAATAAGTGATGGGTAAAAATTCCTAAATGAGTAATAAATAATATGTGATAGGTAATTAATAAGTAATTAAGATGGGTGGTAAGTAAATAAGATAGGTGGGTCGGAGTGAGATTGAGTCAATTTGAGTGAGTGGGAACGCACGCACGAACACGCACGCAGGCAGGCACGAACACGTACGCACGCACGCACGCCCGCACGTACACACACACACGCACGCACGAACACGTACGCACGCAGGCACGAACACGTACGCACGCACGAACACGCCCGCACGCACACACGCGCGCACACATGCACGCACGCACGCATGCACGCACGCACGCACGCACACACACACACGCACACAAACACCTACGCGGGCATGCATGTAGTGACGCGCACACACGCGCATGCCCGCGTAACGTGAATGCCTACCTCCCACTTCCTTCTAAAATGTTACATACAAGTTACAACACACCAATAATTGACGTCACGTCAAGCCATCACCTCTGCCGGGACTAACACAGTAACGCAGCACATAACACCTGTTTTTCCCGCGCTTTCACATCATTTCCCCCCGCAATAAGATAGCCGTATCATCAAAAAAGAACACACTCGCGCGCGCGAACGCGTTTACAAGTTTATTCTAAGTATTTCGCATTCGGTTAGACAGCCAGCTCTCGCAGTGTGTAAGAACTTTACGTCGGCTGTAGCTTGTGCTTGTGTTTCGTATTTAATACACGCATTTGCACGCCGTGTCGGTATCGTGACTCCGCGACTGTGAGCGCGATGCTAGCGCCAGCGGTGGCAGAAATGGAAAACACGTTGCGTATGAAGATAGTGCACGACATCAAATCTTATATATCGACATTTGATTTTACGATCACACAAGATTGTGCGTGTGTGTGGGTGTATGTGTGTGTGTGTGCGTGTACGTATGCGTGTGTGCGTGTGCGTGCGTGTGTGTTCGTGTGCGTGCGCGTGCGTGTGCGTGCGTGCGTGTGTGCGTGTGTGAGTGCGTGCGTGCTGCGTGCGTACACTTGCATACACTATTTGTGAGCGTGAAGACTTGTACCACTTGTTAAACGCGGATCAGAGTTGTTGACATACGTATGCTACCCGTAAACTCGTCTGCGTTGAGGGGAAACTCCTATACTTATCCCGTTATTCTCAAGTATTGCCGCTTGCACAGATTTCTCTGGTCCAAAACCACAGAACAATGTATGCATAATGCAATGGTGCGGAAACTATGGTGTTATACAAACACGGGGGAAACTATGGCGTTATATACTCCCCCTATATATTATAATCCTGCCTATTAAATAAATGAATAAATGAATGAATCAATCAATCTATCAATC
>NW_014580226.1:10105-11615 GCF_000485595.1 Priapulus caudatus | reverse complement strand
TCTTTCTCTTTCTCTTTTTTCTCTCTCTCTCTCTCTCTCTCTCTCTCTCTCTCTCTCTCTCTCTCTCTTCCTCTCGCTTTCTCTCCCTCTTGATATATATATCTCTCTCCCCCTCCCCTCTCTTGCTCTTCCTCCCATTCTCTCTCTCTCTAGCTCTACCATTCTCTCTCTTCCTCTCCCTCTTGCTATATATCTCTCTCTCTCGCTATTGCGCGCTCTCCCTCTCCCTCTCTCCCGCTAACGCTCCCCCCTTTCCCCCGCTCTCTCTCCCTCCTCCCTCTCTCTCGTGCGTGTATGATGTACTATACAATCATCTCTCGCGGCGGAGGGAAGAGAGAGAAGAGAGCCGCACGCGATATCGTATCAACCCTCCCGATCTCCGCCATAGCCGATATACCGCCACCACCACCACCGTCGCCGCTGCTGCTACTGCTGCTGCTGCTGCTGGTGCTGCTGCTGCTACTGCTGCTGCTGCTGCTGCTGCTACTGCTGCTGCTGCTGCTACTGCTACTACTGATACTACTACTGTTACTACTGCTACTACTGCTGCTACTGCTGCTGCTGCTACAGCTACTACTACTGCTGGTGGTGCTGCTGTTGCTGGTGGTGGTTGTGGTGCTGCTGATGCTGCTACTGCCGCTACTGCCGCCGCTGCTGCTACCGCGGTGAAGAGAAGCAGGAATGCTCGGCACGCAGGTAATAGCCCGTAGCGCGGGAGCTAATAATTACGGCAACGAGCTAACAGCCCACAGGTACACGTCCAACCTTCCCGGACCCTGGCGGCAAGCCCCCGCCCGCCACACGGCCGCCGCCGCCGGTGTGGGTCAGGGCCGGTACTGCTGCTGCCGAGCGAAGCACACAAGAGTTCATCGAACGCCACCCGCACGCGCACGTATGGTGGCTGGGTGACACAGTGGGCTTAGTTCTAGGAGGGTGACTGGTAACCCGTGTCGTAGATGTGTTGTGTATGGATTGGATATGTATTGGGTATGGATTGGCTATATTATATGCATTTGATATGCATTGGGTACGGATTGGATATGCATTGGGTATGCATTGGATATGCACGGGTTATGAATTGGATATGCATTGGATATGCACGGGTTATGAATTGGGTATGCATTGGATGTGTATGGATTGCATTTACCTTCGTAAGCAGACAGATACACGCATCCACATTAACATTAGCTCTGAGAAAAGCATTGGTCGACCAGTGTGTAGTTGGCCAGTGTGTATTTGACCAGTGTGTAGTTGACCAGTGTGCAGTTGACCAGTGTGCAGTTGACCAGTGTGTAGTTGACCAGTGTGTAGTTGACCAGTGTGTAGTTGACCAGTGTGCAGTTGTAATATTGGATAGGCGTTTAGTATCGCTGCTGCATCGGGCTACATCCATCCACGTTAAAAGGTTAGCTTCTATCTTCACCTGTCACATAGCTACACTTTTACTTCAGCCCGTCACATACAGGTGAGGTGAAGGTCGCTAAGGTTAGGGGTGGTGGGGTGAGGGGCG
>NW_014580226.1:0-982 GCF_000485595.1 Priapulus caudatus | reverse complement strand
TAATTGAGTATTGAGCTATTTATAAACCCGATTACGAACCACGGACGGATATGGGATCGACACACAGCCAATACATTACAAGGCCCATGAGTTGCGAATTTACGCAACATCGCAGCATCCCTTTAGGGCTCTGTAATAGCATGGGTTTCTTCTTCTTCTTCTTCTTTTCGCGCATCTCCTCGTTGTCGATAAATAATGCGCCACGCGTGAGAGAGAGAGAGAGAGAGAGAGAGAGAGAGAGACAGAGAGAGAGAGAATGATGGCGGCTGATGAGTGGAGAATGTGGACACAGGCAACCAAATGACATTGGAAGCGAAGGCATCTCCTTGGACACACGTCTCGTGAGGCTGACATCTGGGATTTCTCTCCTTGACACATTTCTGCCCACTCAGCACATTTCTGCAGTGACCGCAGCATCAGCAGTAGCAGTAGCAGCAGCAGTAGTAGCAGTAGCAGTAGTAACAGCAGCAGCAACAACAGTAGTAGTGGTGGTGGTAGTGGTGCTAGCAGTAGTAGTAGCAGCAGCAGCGACGGCAGCNTCCTAGCAGGCTGGTCTCTTACATTACATCACTAACTGCTAGCTGGTCCTAGCAGGCTGGTCTCTTACATTACGTCACTAACTGCTAGCTCGTCCTAGCAGGCTGGTCTCTTACATTACATCACTAACCGCTAGCTGGTCCTAGCAGGCTGGTCTCTTACATTACGTCACTAACTGCTAGCTGGTCCTAGCAGGCTGGTCTCTTACATTACATCACTAACTGCTAGCTCGTCCTAGCAGGCTGGTCTCTTACATTACATCACTAACTGCTAGCTGGTCCTAACAGGCTGGTCTCTTAAATTACATCACTAACTGCTAGCTGGTCCTAGCAGGCTGGTCTCTTACGTTACATCACTAACTGCTAGCTGGTCCTAGCAGGCTGGTCTCTTACATTACATCACTAACTGCTAGCTGGTCCTAGCATTACATTAGCTGGTCTCTTAC
>NW_014580225.1:11117-19378 GCF_000485595.1 Priapulus caudatus | reverse complement strand
CCCCTCTCCCCCTCTCCCCCTCTCTCCCACTCCCTCTCTCTCTCTGTGGTGATCGTAGGTTGGCGCTGACAGCTTTAGATTTATCGTTTGCTTACCGAGCGACGGGTCTGTGTTTTGAGAGGGAAGAGAATCTGTCCGTCGGCTGCCTGCCAGATGGCATGCAATTAACACAGACAGTATACGCCGTGAACGATGGTATATAGCATAGCTGCGCGTGCAACTCACATAGCGATACGGACTGCACAGCCATATATCTTACTGAAGTGCTTACTGTCGTGTTCCAGCCGCTGATACGTCTATTATATCAGGAATGACTAATGACAAATTTGTCGTTAATGAAATGTGTCGTTATTCATCCGTGATTATATGCGTACTACTCATTGATGAAGTGTTCATTGCAAACCATCCTTACCTCCGCCCCAGTAGCATGTCTGCTTGTGTTACACGTACTAAACGCTCCTATAACTGCTATTAAGTAATATAACTGCTATCTAGCAACTGCTTTTCTATAATTGCTAGCTATAGCTTCCACGCGGAGCCTGCCTGCATCCAAGCAGCATCCCAGACACATATTATATCCGTGCTTCACTTATAATAGTTCATTTACGTTCATCCTTGCAGCATGGCTGTGCACACCCAGTACCCACTATATCCGCGTTTTTTTTCTCGCATGTTATCGCTTTATTGGTGTAGCATGCTTGCACCCCAGTACATATTACGATCATAAAGTACATAAAGTACATTATACG
The DNA here is from genome assembly GCF_000485595.1 of Priapulus caudatus. NCBI lineage: Eukaryota > Metazoa > Priapulida > Priapulimorpha > Priapulimorphida > Priapulidae > Priapulus > Priapulus caudatus. The sequence goes on along the minus strand of NW_014580225.1, from coordinate 18,629 downwards.
ATGATAAAGTAGTGACATAATATGATTACGATCATAAAGTAGTGACATAATATTATTACGATCATAAAGAATGAGACACTCCCTAAGTATAGGACATTGCGTATAAAAAGAGGATTTGCATAATCCTATTCTCATACCCATGGTTTAATTCGTGTATGTCCTCGCTATCTCCGCACCATGGTTATACCAACACCCCCCAGTACTACACCCGCTGCCGCTCGTTGGTTTTCTGTATTGTACCTTCTCCCGTGTACTTCAGTACGGTGGCTGCAGACCCAGTGTACATACACTGTCTGCCCTCGTTAGCAGCTCGTGTAGGTGCTTATTAAGCCCTTGCTGCCTTCACTGTTGACATTCGCGCTAGCTGGCTGTTTGCTAGTAAATAATTATATTGACACACGGTAATTATATACACGCAAGTTCCGCAATAAATTTTATCAAAAATGTTGCATATACAACAAGCGTACATAATAGAGATCTCTATTATCTCTACCTCTATTATGTACTCTTGATATACAACCATCTCCTCTCTATCACTATACTGGAACCTCCCTCCTAGCTCCTCAGTACGCGGGAGGTTTTCTCCCCTCCTCCCAACTATATAGAAAACCCCCTCCTATACTCCCCAACATAATGAACCCCCATTATTATATTATAGAAAGCCCTTTTCCTTCTTCCTTACAATATAGACAAGTCCTTCCCTCCTCTCCACTATATATACAACCCTTTTCCAGCTCCTATTGTTTATTGTATTATATTGTTATATATTGTTGTATATATTGTTAGCTAGTATATAATATATATAGAGTCGGTATATATTGTTAGCAAGTATATATATATATAGAGTCGGTATATATTGTTAGAGAGTATATATAGAGTCAGTATACATTGTTAGCGAGTATATATATATAGAGTCGGTATATATTATTAGAGAGTATATTATATATCATATATTATATAATTATAGAGAGTTGTTATATATATTGTCGGAGAACGCGAGTACTAACATGGCTAACAAACAAACATCTAATTAGTATCCGTTGTTTTCGTTGTTGGTAAAAATAAGTATCGACATACTTCTATCACACCTGGAACGTTTCTCCATGATTTGTGTTTCTCGCGTGTTCGTGACTTGTTGCTTTTGTTGGTGCTAGAGTGTTGTGTCTTGTTGTTCGTGTTGCTGCTTGTTGTGTTTTATTGGTGCTAGAGTGTTGTGTCTTGTTGTTCGTGTTGTTGCTTGTTGTGTTTTGTTGGTGATTGTTTGTTGTGTCTTGTTTCTTGTTCTGTTGCTTGTTGTGTTTTGTTGGTGTTTGAATGTTGTGTCTTGTTGTTCGTGTTGTTGCTTGTTGTGTTTTGTAGGTGCTTGAGTGGTGTGCCTTGTTGCTTGTGGTGTTTTGTTGATGCTTGAGTGTTGCGTCTTGTTGCTTGTTCTGTTGCTTGTTGTGTTTTGTTGGTGTTTGAGTGTTGTGTCTTGTTGCTTGTTCTTTTGCTTGTTCTGTTGCTTGTTGTGTTTTGTAGGTGCTTGAGTGGTGTGCCTTGTTGCTTGTTGTGTTTTGTTGGTGTTTGAGTGTTGTGTCTTGTTGCTTGTTCTTTTGCTTGTTCTGTTGCTTGTTGTGTTTTGTTGGTGTTTGAGTATTGTGTCTTGTTGCTCGTTCTGTCGCTTGTTGTGTTTTGTTGGTGCTTGAGTGTTGAGCTGTGTTGCTCGTGTTGCTGCTTGTTGTGTTTTGTTGGTGCTTGATTGCATTTATCCCGTGCAAAAACTATTGCATTATTCTTCCTCCACGGGACAGCAGCAGTAACAGCAATAGCAACAGCAGCAGCAACAACAACAACAGCAGCAACAGCAACAGCTGTGGCATCAGTAGCACCATCACCGCTACTAGCAGAAGTGTTAAACCTACCTTATATTCTTTCTCCGCAGGACAACAGTAGTAGCGCCAGCAGCAACAGCAGCAGCAGTAGCAGTAGCAGCAACGGCGGCGGCAGCAGCAGCAGCAGTCCTACTCCCAGCTCGCCTCAGCCTGTCACCAACTCGGGTGACGCGAATACCGACAGCTTCTGCAAGCTGTGTGGAGTGTCTTTCAACTCGGCTGTGCAGGCCAAGCAACATTACCAGGGCAAGAACCACAACCGGCGACTGAAGGCGTCGATGAAGGAAGGTAGCTCTGGACCGAGGCGACCCAACCACATAAGGTAAGTCATATATAAGCAAAGGGAATCTTTTTGTTCTCTCACACACCTGGCATGTAGTGTTTAGCCCATCCATATTATCAGGGGTTAACAATGATAATTTGTCATTATTAACCCATGATATTACAGTGTTTCCATACCGTTTCAATTGATTCTAATTACACTCGTTAGTTGTACCGGAAGGTGGATTGAAAAGGAGGCTCTATATGAACAAACAGGAGTAGAGCCAAATCTGTGTTGGTGGTTAAATCCGTAAATATCGAACAGTAAACGTTACATGGGGGAAAAGTATGACCACGTTAGGGTCAACAGGGCGCCCTTACTACACAGAGTAAGCAGGCATAGAAATTAACTTTTGAAAACGGGAGTCCAACGGACTCCCTACCCTCAAAAAGCGGGAGTCCGCAGCAAAATGAGCGAGTCCGCAGTCTGAAGTTCAATATTAAAGATATTTTACAATAACGCATGTGCTTATTTTGAAGATTCATGCGGTTGCACGTCTGCCAAATTTCCTTTTGACATTACCTGAAAAAATACGGTAATTCCGCGAGGCCGTGCTCTGGAACAAACTAGTTAGTATAGCAGAATTTTCAGGGAGTCGTACGGACTCCTGCATATGTCAAATCAGGAAGTCCGACAGTAAATCGGGGAGTTTTGACTCCGGACTCCCGTTAATTTCGCACCCTGGTAAGTAATGCCTTAACCGAGTCAGGAAACTATGACATCTGTACACCATAACCATGGGAATGTGTATGCCCTCACACACCAGAGGTTGGGCGGGAGGGGTGCTAGAATTTCCAGGTTATGCTAAACTGAAAGAGATATGTTCTTGTATTAAATCGCATTAAAGAACATTAAAGGATAAGCTTGTAAACCTCAAAATAACCCAGTCACGCTTAAATATATCAAAGATATATTTATATCCTTCAGATATGTCAAGTGAGACATGTCATTCTTTTATCATCTATCGTATAAAACAACGTCAGGGTAACCTGATGATTCATTATTGCCATTGTTGATAAAGATTGCTACGGAGTAAGTAAGTAAGTAAAAACTTTATTTAACGACGGTAAAACATGTTAGGTACATACCAATGAAAAAAATACACGGGGGCTCGGGGCGATTTAGCCCCCGAAATGCCAAAAAGAGCCCCGGAAATGCCATAAAGAGCCCCCGTAAAGTTGCATAGAGTTCAATGCAAACCAAATTTTAGAGTGCTATTTTCATGCACGCGAGCTTGAAAAGTAGCCCCCGAAAAATAAATCATATTTTTTTCCCTGGTACAGACACAATAAATTTGCGCGGACCTATCTTCCACATGGCCGTCTCACAGCAACAGAACGGTTAAATATTAAATAAATACACAATATATTGAAATACTTTGACTAAAATTGTACTGGGTAAGTAGAGCACAAAGGGCCCTATTGATAGGGCAAGATTTTCTTTAGACGGACTTTAAAAGAAGAAATGGTGGGGGCATCTCGAACGTCAGGAGGTAAATGATTCCATTCAGATGCCGCCGCACACCGAAAAGATTTTCGTAGCATTTCAGTGCGTGCACGGGGCGGATACAAACACGCTTCATCTGCACACACACTACGCGTCCGTCTGGAGCTCACTTCATGTTTAAAAGTAAAAAAAACCGTCAAGATAGGCAGGTGCCTGCTTACGTAACATTTTGTAAGTTAAAAGAGATCGATGGTAATAAAAACGTTGGCGAACAGTCATAAAACCTAGCTGCGAAAAGATTTCTTCAGTGCGGGCGTCTGAAGGTCTACGAATGTTAAGAATCAACCGCGCAAAACGTTTCTGCAGGTTAAAAACTTTGTCAATATAACTATTCGCGGCATTTCCCCACACAACAATACCATAATCAATATCAGGTAAAACAAAGCCAACGTAAAACTTCAGGCAGGAATCATGATCGAGAAATTTCCTGATCCGCCAAAACAGTGCCAGCTTTTTTGAGATCTTGGCACACACGTTCATTATGTGTTCTTCAAACGTGAGATTTTCATCAACACCTAAAATTTTCTCACTCGACGTGGTGGGAAGAACAGAGCCATCATAGACAGTATGGAGTACCGCGGATGGGAGCGTAGAACGCTTCTGTCTGGAAGTGACCAGCATGGTTTTGGTCTTCGATGGATTGATGACCATTTTGTTTTTAGAACACCACTCACGAACTTCCTCCATATTGTTATTTAGACGCTGTTCCAGGTTAGGTGAAGATTTGTCAGTAACAACAACGGTGGAGTCGTCAGCATACATAATGAATACTGGCATTGTTAATGTGCAGGGGCATGTCATTTATAAACATAATAAAAAAGAGGGGCCCCAAAATAGAACCTTGCGGGACACCAACGGATATGGGCACTTCAGCTGATAATGACCCATTAAAAAATACTTTGGAGTATCTGTTAGATAAAAAAAACTCTCGAAACATTTCATTGCTGCATCATCACATCTATAAATTTTCAGCTTTTTAAGTAAGAGAAAGTGATCAACGAGATCAAAGGCTTTACGAAAATATCAAGTAGAAGAACTCCAGATAAAATATGTTCAGCTGAGTCGATGCATACGGGTTAACGCCCAACATCAACGCCAGTGAAAGCTAATTACAGTGTAGCTGTTAAATCAAGATGGCCGCGCTCTTACACAACAATCAACGAACACTGACTCCATCTTACGTACGGGAGAGCACTTAGGTTTCCCCCGATAATATGCAGCCAAGCAGAGGTCTATACACGTGAGTGTATGCGTCCATGCAGACCTGCAGTAATGTCGAAGTAAGAGTAGTTCTGAACGTTGGAACGTCAGCGTAGGTATAACATCTTGTTACCTAGTGACACTACTATGTGTAAATCAGGATACAGTATTATTGCAAGCAGCTACACTTAACAACCGCGTACAGACACTGTGAGAGTGTAAGAGCGCCGCTATCTTGATTTAACAGCTACGTACAGACACTGTGAGAGTGTAAGAGCGCGGCCATCTTGATTTAACAGCTACACACAGACACTGTGAGACTGCGAGAGCGCGGCCATCTTGATTGAACAGCTACACACAGACACTTTGAGAATGTAAGAGCGCGGCCATCTTGATCTAACAGCTACAGCACAGACACTGTGAGACGTGGCGACGCGTGCGGCTTCACTCGAGGCAATTATAGTAATGACTCGATAGAACGCACAGCAGCAGCTCTGGACGCAGGCAAGCTTCGCGTGCCGCTAGTTCGGAGTTCTGAGTCCTGCGCACGCACGCGCACGTACTCACGCACGCACGCGCAAGCACGCATGCACGGACGTATACACACACACACGCGCGCACGTACTCACGCACGCACGCGTAAGCACGCATGCACGGACGTATACACACACCCGCGCGCACGTACTCACGCACGCACGCGCAAGCACGGATGCACGGGCGTATACACACACGCGCGCGCACGTACTCACGCACGCAAGCATGCACGGATACACACACACACGCACGCGCACGTACTCACGCACGCACGCATGCACGAATACACACGCGCACGCGCACGCACGTACTCACGCCTCTGTGTGCCCACTTATACCGCCCATCTGCTACAATACTTGCTTGATTTCACCCGCCTTAGTTCTACACTATAGGTATACGTGTATCACAGCTATAACCACACGCGTGTGTATCTGTGTACCTGGTACACCTGTGCACGTGTTCATGCGGTCAACATTACCGTCTCGTTGTGCTTATGACCTTTATCGTTGAGTAATTACATCTCCTTCTGTGTTTGGCGTGAGGCGGGGTTGCGTATGTACACCGAGGATGTAGCCCTAACCCTAACACCTATCTCAACCCCGACCCTACCTCATCCTTAACCCCAAGTAAGAGCCTAATCATAAACCACATATGATAATCACTATAAATCATATCCTACTATGATTTTTAAGTCGATTTTATTTAATTTATTAAAATGTAAAATTATTGATTAAATTTGCATGAATTCAGTTATGATTTATGACGCGAATTCACGTACACAAAAGATCTAGCTGTTACATATTCAGTGGGTAATATCTGGTAAATAAAAGATTGGCACACGTGTGCGTGCGTATGCGTATCCGTGCATGCGTGTGCGTGCGTGCGTGCGTGCGTGTGTGCGCGTGTGTGTATCCGTGCTTGCGTGTCCGTGCGTGTGTGCGTGTGTAGGGAAGCATGGCAGACGGGAGAAATAACAGTATGTAGGACAAGGAAGGAGTGCAGGCGTACATGGATCTTCATTACATGGACATAATTACTTACTTTGAAGCTGGTACATAGATATAATCAGGAGTTAATAAAGACAAATGATCTGTGTAGACAAATTTGTCTTCATTAACGCCTGATATAATGAGAGACAGGGATAGAGACAAACTGATGGAATGAAAATATGAAGGCAAGTAGGTATAGGTGAAACGGTCATGGGGGAAGGGTAAAGGCAGACAGACAAACAACAGGGTTGAGATGAACAGACAGAAAGGTGTAAGACCACTTCGGTGACGTCATGAGGTCATGAAGGAAATCACGTAGGCATACCTAGAGAAAAGATGATCACTGCATTTACACAGGCTATTGGGCGCGTGAGAGATTGTTCAGTACTAGTGGTGTGGTCTATAGCCTACCACGCTGTATTCGCATATGCACAGCCTGCTGCGTTCGTCCTAGCTTTCATCCAGTCTGTGATCATTCAATTAATTGTCTCGCACTCGTTAATCAATTTTTGCGCGATGTAAGCGAATTAATTTCTCGATTTTTGCTTAATTAACCTATTCGTGACTTTTTCGGCCAAAATTTAGATCGGCGAATAATTGATGATTTTTAAGAACGCCGGGAACCAGCCACCTGTTATGATTATATATATATATATATATATATAATATATATGTTTTATCAAGAGCTAATGCCTATTATTAGCTCTTGGTATTATGCACCGATAATGAATAGTAAATACACCTGTGTAGGCGCACATGTATATACGTACACGCACGCACCCACGTACACCCACCCAGGTTCATACGCATCATGTACTTCATGTTCATGAGTCATACGGCGAACGAGTTCGTGTACCACGTACGCGAGCACGGCAAGAGAGCAATAGAGAGCGATAGACAGAGGGGGAGGGGGTGAACGAGATACAGAGATAGACAGAGAGAGGCTGAGCGCGAGATCCACGTAGAATCATGCTCTCTTTCTCTCCCACACACATGCGCTTTTCTCTCTCTCTCTCTCTCTCTCTCTCTCTCTCTCTCTCTCTCTCTCTCTCTTTCTCTTTCTATCTGTCTTCTTCTGTTTTTTTCTGTT
>NW_014580225.1:6109-10888 GCF_000485595.1 Priapulus caudatus | reverse complement strand
AATTTCGGCATTGCATACAACGACATTGTATTGATACACAGCTTTAAAATGAGAATCAGACTGCATAATAACGATTCGGAACTTCTCCCATACTGGGCAGAAAACTGTCAACAAATTAACGTCATATATGCTAAGCAAGAAGCCATTTAATTTAGATTAACAGACACACCGCACATCGGACGCCGGGCCGCGTCCAGGTAAAATTTGTACGCATTGATCAAGTGGTTGCCCCAGCTACCAGTGATAGTTTGCTGGCGTTATACGGATTCTAGCGCTCTCGTGAGATAAGCCCTTGCTCCACGAAGAACTCAGCATGCCGGGTCGCAAGTCACAGGCTACGAAAGATTTCATGAAATAATTATATATGGTAAAATGTCACACGACATTGCGATACTAAGAGGTAATCGGCTCAGAATTAGTCAGACAACTACTATTAACAGAAATGATTGATAAATATACTCGGATAATAAAATATCTTGATAAACAATATTCGCACACAGTTGACAATATACAATACAATACCAATGCGATAATTAATAATAAATTATGTAAAATATCCTCATTAGTATAAACGGAAAATAAAAAAGGAGACCCTGCATACTTGTAACATGAAAACGGTTTAGAATCAATTTTGTGAAAATTTTTAATTGTCACACAGTTGGAATACAGCGCGATGGCAATGTCTGCCGGTCTCTACCAAACCTACGTAGTTACACGTGTAGACAGACACCATCAATTACACACACGTGCATTTCGGCGACCTAACTACGCATTTTCACAATATTTAATTATTAGTCCTAAATGTAAAATTTTAACTGCGAAATTTAAAAATAATGTCTAGGTAGAAGTAGAGTACATTTTGTTTTCAGAGTTAATTCGCACACTTGCCCGGATTTATTCTCATCATGAAATAGATTTACTCTCATAAATGTATCTTTAATAATAAACCCGATACACATTTCAGCATTACAGTGTCTAAATCATTATCAATATAATGTTACCTGTGTAACGAGCAGCCCGCGGGCGCGTCTATCGGCGGGTGAGCCGCGGCTAGCGTAGCAATATATACTTACAGCGTGGATTCTGTCGTGCGCATATCTAGCCGCGTGTGTATTGTACCACCGCGTGTTGACAGACACAAACTCACACTCACACCCACTCAAGCCGCGTCGGCAGCGGCTACAGAGCGACGGCGACGACTGACGACGACTGCCGACGATGCGACGGACACTTACCCCACGCATGACGTCACAGTAATACACAGCGCGGGGTGGGCGGCCGTATCCGCCGACGACAGACGTCACACCGTCAACCCTCACATAGCGCGAAGAACGTTACAGAGGTGACCATGACTGGTATATAGGAATTCTAAAATCCCGAGCTATCACAGAAACAAGGATGAAGTAAACTTTACACGAGATTACACCCACGTTCTGATCCTGCTCTCAATCCCCCCTTCCCCACACACACACACATACACAAACGCAAATACACAGGCATAGACACCCCCACACGCACGCACACCTAAACACGCACGCACGCACACACAAACACACACACACACACACATCTAAAGAAGAGAATAAGAGCTGAAACTGTCTCCTATTAGATTGAAGGGAGGTTAGCTCGCTCTCATCTCTATCAGATATCGTAGTCTTCACGCAAGCAAACTTCACACATCATTGTTGTGAAATGGTTGCGATATCCTTAATTATAACACTTTCCGAGGCGTCTGTGGATGCGGAAAGATTTCAATAAATTCCAACTGACAGATTCCCCCTCTAGGCAAGACGTAGCACCTGTTTCTGCTGCCATTAGAAAAAGGTCACGGGGGGTATATCACACGTAAGGCGTGTTTTGTGCAGAAACAGGCTACATGCTGCTACATTGTGGCAAGTGAGAGAGTGAAACCGATTGCTGTCGAATAGTAGTAGAATCACAATCAAGATCAAGATCAATGCCGTTCATGCCAAATGGAGCAGGAGTAATAGTAGCAGTAGCAGAAGTAATAGCAGCACTAGCAGCGGTAGTAGCAGCAGCAGCAGTAATAGCAGCAGCAGCAGCAGCAGCAGCAGTAACAGCAGTAGCAGCAGTAGTAGCAGCAACAGCAGAATATCATCAGTATCAGCAGCAGCAGCAGCAGTAGTAGCAGTAGCAGCAACAACAACAGCAGCAGTAGTAGTAGCAGTAGCAGCAACAACAACAGCAGCAGTAGTAGTAGCAGTAGCAGCAACAACAACAGCAGCAGTAGTAGCAGCAGCAGAAGCAGCAGCAGCAGCAACAGCAGCATATCAGCAGCAGCAGCAGCAGCAGCAGTACTATCAGTACCAGCAGCAACGGCGGCGGCAGCAGCAGCAGCGTGTCTGTCCGTCCGTCTGTCCGTCCGTCCATCTGTCTATATGTCTATCTGTCTGCCTGTCTTCAGTGTCTGTACGCGGTTGTTAAGTGTAGCTGCTTACAATAATACTGTATCCTGATTTACACATAGTAGTGTCACTAGGTAACAAGATGGACACCTACGCTGACGTTCCAACGTTCAGAACTACTCTTACTTCGACATTACTGCAGGTCTGCATGGACGCATACACTCACGTGTATAGACCTCTGCTTGGCTGCATATTATCGGGGGAAACCTAAGTGCTCTCCCGTACGTAAGATGGAGTCAGTGTTCGTTGATTGCTCGTGGCGACGCGTGCGGCTTCACTCGAGGCAATTATAGTAATGACTCGATAGAACGCACAGCAGCAGCTTTGGACGCAGGCAAGCTTCGCGTGCCGCTAGTTCGGAGTTCTAAGTCCTGCGCACGCACGCGCACGTACTCACGCACGCACGCGCAAGCACGCATGCACGGACGTATACACACACACACGCGCGCACGTACTCACGCACGCACGCGTAAGCACGCATGCACGGACGTATACACACACCCGCGCGCACGTACTCACGCACGCACGCGCAAGCACGGATGCACGGGCGTATACATACACACACGCGCGCGCACGTACTCACGCACGCAAGCATGCACGGATACACACACACACGCACGCGCACGTACTCACGCATGCACGCATGCACGAATACACACGCGCACGCGCACGCACGTACTCACGCACGCACGCGCACGCATGCAGGGATACACACACGCACACACGCACGCACGCACGCACGCACGCACGCACGCATGCACGGATACACACACACGCACACACGCACGGACACGCAAGCACGGATACACACACGCGCACACACGCACGCACGCACGCACACGCATGCACGGATACGCATACGCACGCACACGTGTGCCAATCTCTTATTTACCAGCTATTACCCACTGAATATGTAACAGCTAGAGCTTTTGTGTACGTGAATTCGCGTCATAAATCATAATTGAATTCATGCAAATTTAATCAATAATTTTACATTTTAATAAATTAAATAAAGTCGACTTAAAAATCATAGTAGGATATGATTTATAGTGATTATCATATGTGGTTTATGATTAGGCTCTTACTTGGGGTTAAGGATGAGGTAGGGTCGGGGTTGAGATAGGTGTTAGGGTTAGGGCTAAGGAGCAGTAGTTGGGATTCGCATATGTCCTCGGTGTACACACGCAACCCCGCCTCACGCCAAACACAGAAGGAAATGTAATTACTCAACGATAAAGGTCATAAGCACAACGAGACGGTAATGTCGAGCGCATGAACACGTGCACAGGTGTACCAGGTACACAGGTACACGCGCGCGTGTGTATAGCTGTGATACACGTATACCTATAGTGTGGAACTAAGGCGGGTAAAATCAAGCAAGTATTGTAGCAGATGGGCGGTATAAGTGGGCACACAGAGAGGGAAGCATGGCAGACGGGAGAAATAACAGTATGTAGGACAAGGAAGGAGTGCAGGCGTACATGGATCTTCATTACATGGACATAATTACTTACTTTGAAGCTGGTACATAGATATAATCAGGAGTTAATAAAGACAAATGATCTGTGTAGACAAATTTGTCTTCATTAACGCCTGATATAATGAGAGACAGGGATAGAGACAAACTGATGGAATGAAAATATGAAGGCAAGTAGGTATAGGTGAAACGGTCATGGGGGAAGGGTAAAGGCAGACAGACAAACAACCGGGTTGAGATGAACAGACAGAAAAGTGTAAGACCACTTCGGTGACGTCATATGGTCATGAAGGAGATCACGTAGGCATACCTAGAGAAAAGATGATCACTGCATTTACACGGGCTATTGGGGCAGATGGGGTCGTTGTCGTATCAGGTACTACAGATATGTACCCGAGGTAGTTTTAGGTTTTTTAGTATTATGTTTATATTTTTATATGATGTATGTTTAGGGTTAGGGTTAGGGTTAGTGTTAGGGTTAGGGTACACTTCTGTAGTACAAGTCTGGTACACTTTGTGTATACATATATGTACCTCGGGTACATATCTGTAGTACCTGATACGACAACGACCCCTTGAGCGCGTGAGAGATTGCTCATGTGCTCAGCAGTACTAGTGGTGTGGTCTATAGCCTACCACGCTGTATTCGCATATGCACAGCCTGCTGAATCCGTCCTAGCTTTCATCCAGTCTGTGATCATTCAATTAATTGTCTCGCACTCGTTAATCAATTTTTGCGCGATGTAAGCGAATTAATTTCTCGATTTTTGCTTAATTAACCTATTCGTGACTTTTTCGGCCAAAATTTAGATCGGCGAATAATTGATGATTTTTAAGAACGCCGGGAACCAGCCACCTGTTATGATTATATATATA
>NW_014580225.1:0-2500 GCF_000485595.1 Priapulus caudatus | reverse complement strand
AGAGAAAGAGGTAGGATTTATCATGTTTACGCGCAAGGCCCGAGGCCCGCGGGCAGGTAGCCCTGGCGCGCCAGCGGTTGAACGTTATTGTACAACGCTGTAAAGATGACGCCATGGTTCTCGACTGAGTAAGATGTAGCTATACACTGCATTGGTCTACTAGAGTTTAGACATAGCGTACACTGCATGGTCTACTGAATTTAGACATAGGTATACACTGCATGGTCTACTGAGTTTAGACATAGGTATACACTACGATGCGTCTACTGAGTTTAAGCATAGGTATACACTACATGGTCTACTGAGTTTAGACATAGGTAGTTACAACTGCATGATCTATTAGTTTAGACATAGGTATTACATTACATGGGTCTACTGAGTTTATAGACATAGGTATACACTGCATGGCTACTGAAGTTTAGACATTAGGTATACACTGCATGGTCTACTGAGTTTAGACATAGGTAATAGGGATACAGCCTGCATTTGTTCTACCTTGAGTTTAGCACATAGGTAATTAGGTATACCCACTACATGCGTCTACTGAGTTTAGACATCAGTTATAGCACTGCATGGTTCTACTGAGCTTTAGGACATAGGTATAGCACTGCATGGTCTACTGAGTTTTTAGACAGTAGGTATTACACTACATGGTCGTACTGAGTTTAGACATAAGGCTATACCACTGCATGTCACTGAGGTTTTTAGACATAGGTATACAGCTACATGGCTCTACTGAGTTTTAGCACATAGGTATACACTGCATCGGTCTACTGACGTTTAGACATAGGTATACACTGGCATTGCTCTACTGAGTTTAGACATAGGTACACACTGCCCATGCCGTCTACCTTGAGTTTAAGACATAGGTATTACACTGCATGCGTCTACTGAGTTTAGACATAGCGTATTACACTGCATGGTCTTACTGAGTGAACATAGGTTACACTGCATGGTCTACTTTAGTTTAGACATAGGTACTACACTGCATGGCGTTTACTTGAGTTTTAGACGATAGCGGAATAGGTATACACTACATGCGTCTACTGATTTTAGACATAGGTATACACTGCCAATGGTCTACTTGAGTTTAGACATAGGGTATTACACTGCATGGTCTACTGAGTTTAGACATATGGTATACACTACATGGTTACTGAGTTGTAGACATAGGTACACTGCATATGGCTCTACTGAGTTTTAGACATTAGGTATACAACTACGATGGATCTACTGAGTTTAAGACATAGCGTACACTTACATGGTTCTACTGGAGTTTAGAATAGGTATTATCACTACATAGGTCTACTGAGTTTAGACGATAGGTATACACTGCCATGATCTACTTAGTTTAGACATAGGTATACATTACATTGGTCTACTGAGTTGTAGACATAGGTATACACTGCATGGTCTACTGGAGGTTTAGACATATAGTATACACTGATGGTCTACTGAGTTTAGACATGTTAGGCCGTATTACCACTGCATGGTCTACTGCAGTTTAGACATAGGTATACACATACATGCGTTCTACTGAGTTTAGACATAGGTATACGACTACATGGGGTCTACTGATTTAGACATACGGTATACACTACATGGCTCTACTGAGTTTAGACATAGGTATTAAACACTACATGGTACAATACTGAGTTGAGACTAGGTATACACTGCATGCGTCTACTGAGGTTTTAGACATAGGCTATACACTGCATGCGTCTAGCTGAGTTTAGACATAAGGTATACACTGCCATGGCTCTACTGAGTTTAAGACATGAGGTACATGGGTGTAATGCAGTGGGATGGGTCGTGAGCGGTCGTACGCACCCCCCAAAATTTACAGAAGGATCCACATTTTTTCCAAAGACATTTTTTTCGAGGGCCTTTTACAATGACATAAAATGATAAGAATCAGGTACCAGCAATGAGTCCAAATACATTGCAATTTGCGTAACGCTAAATCTATCCCAATTTCCAGCCGAATTCTGAAACTGAAGCCTTTTTTCTTAACAAAATTTTGGTTTCATAAAAAGAGAGAACAAAAGACTGACAAAGACAAAGACAAGACAAGATAAAGACAAAAAAGGTTCAAAAAACTCTGTTTTTCAACTGAATCAGAAAACTTGTTTTTTAAACTGATAAATTAGTTTGACACAAATTTTTTTTGGTTGGAATTTAAATTGTTTCAGGGGGCGTGTACAAGGGGAGCCTTCCCAGGGGGTATCCGACCCCCCCTGCTCGCGCAGAATAAACGCATCTAAGCGAGGTCTAATTTCAAAATTTCACCCCAGACACCCCACTTTCAGCGTGCTACCAAGTTTGAGTACGGTTAGACCCCCCCCCCCCATTGGTACAAATCCTGTACACGCCTCTGTTTGTATCGACATTGCAATCAGCATCTTGCTTGCTATCGCATTGCTGAAAAGCGTTCCAAAAAATCATGATCACGACCCACCAGAAAAAATCGCTGCGAGACACCCCTGTATACACTACTGGT
>NW_014580224.1:17893-19396 GCF_000485595.1 Priapulus caudatus | reverse complement strand
GAATGTTGCAAAACCAACGCCAACAATCGTTCGCACAAGCAGAATGTCGCAAAGCCAACGCCGGCAAACGTTCGCTCACACACAGAATGTCGCAAAACCAACGTCAACAATCGTTCGCGCACGCAGAATGTCGCAAGGTCAACGCCGGCAAACGTTCGCGCACGTAGAATGTCGCAAAACCAACGCCGACAATCGTTGAGCGTCGCAATGTTTGCGTCGTTGCGATGCAACAGGAAGCGTCATTAATAAATATCTCAGCCATTATTATTTCTCTCCCCTCGTCCCCACCAATAACGAGTGGAGGGTGGGATGAAAATAACGAGAGGGTGGGAGTGAAAGGGGTGGAGGAGAAATAACGAGAGTAGGGGTGGGTGTGGGTGGGGAATTGGGGAGAAATAACGAGAGGAAAGGGGGGTGGGTGGTGGGTGGTGGGTGGTGGGTGGGGGAGCCACCCACCACCCACCATCATCTGCGACCATCAATCGCGCTGACACATTCGATTAACCCTTCTGTCCGCGGACCTTGCGTAATAATTATTCAGTAATTTCCCGCATCGTCGTCACTACACGCACACACGCACACACACGAGCAGACGAGAGAGCGAGCGCGCGCGCACGCGGGCTGCTGCAAATTAACGACGATTGATTTTTATGTTTTGCGTGAGCACGCGCCATTATCATCAATAATGCTGCTGCTACTGCTGATGCTACTGCTACTGCTGCTGCTGGTGGTGGTGCTGCGGCTACTGCTGGTGCTACTGCTACTGCTACTGCTACTGCTACTGCTGCTGCTGGTGGTGGTGCTGCGGCTACTGCTGCTACTGCTGGTGCTGCTACTGCTGCTGGTGCTGGTGGTGGTGCTGCGGCTACTGCTGGTGCTGGTGCACATACATACGTACACACACGCACGCACACACACACGCACACACACACGCACACACACACACACACACACACACATACACACAAACATACATCACACACATACATACGTACACGCACGCACGCACGCACGCACACACACACACACAAACATACATCACAGACATACATACGTACACGCACGCACGCACGCACGCACGCACGCACGTACGCACGCACGCACCGTGAATCGTCAGTCTAGTGACGCTGTGCCATGATTACATGCTCACGTAACAATCTTCGTACCGATTACGTGCTCATGTTACAGCCTAGTTGCGATAACATGCTCATGATACAGCCTAGTTGTGATTACATGATCACGTAACAGCATGATTAGGAGCTAGTTCTAGAACTAAGGCCAGAGTTCTAGAGCTAGACTAGGAGCGTGAGGAAAGCGGATGGATTGGGTGTCTATCGTCTGAGCTACGTAGGTAATCTACGCGCTAACGTAGACTAATCTATGCTAACCTAGAGTGACGTGTCGTATGATAGCATCGCTCATCTCGTTCTCATCTTATCCTAGCTTTCAACTAGAAAGGGCAGTTGTCGCCAACTACATCTATCCCCCGTGTTCTCCCCAAGA
>NW_014580224.1:13460-14951 GCF_000485595.1 Priapulus caudatus | reverse complement strand
CTCTCTCTCTCGCTCTCTCTCTCTCTTACCCGCCTCTCAGATCACTCCTTATACAGGAGAGGCTAGCGTCTGTAAATGATATTCTCTTCTTACACTCGCTCCTCTAATCTCATGCAAAGCGGTTGCATGTTCGATACACACATCTCACACCCGTCTTATCTCATGCAGCGAAGCTAGGTTAGTGATACCCTTCTCTTTAACTCGTCCTTCTCATCTTATACAGAGAGGCTGTTATGTATGACGCTCCTCTTTCACACCCACCCAGTCTCGATTAATCAAAAGAGGAGAAGGAGGTGATGCTTTCGGCTTTTGAGCTTCTCGTCTCATCCTATCGGGGGATGCTGCTATACGATGTTTTCATCTTTAAACCCCTCCCCCACCCCCACCCATGCGTTTCATCTTTAACCCCCTCCCCTACCACCACTCATGTGTTTCATCTTTAACGCCCTCCCCCACCACCACTCATGTGTTTCATCTTTAACGCCCTCCCCCGTGCGTTTCATCTTTTAACTCCTTCCTCCCGCAGGCTCGGGTTACGGCCTGAGAGCATGCTTGCAGCCGACAATGCGAGCATTCACAAGTCTGCTGCATCATCGTCTGCTGCTGCTGCTGCTGCTGCGCACAGCGCGCGGTCACACGGATGTAGTTGGTGAAAAAACACCGCTCTCTCTCGCGCGCGTGCTCTCTCTCTCTCTCTCTCTCTCTCTCTCTCTCTCTCTCTCTCCCTCCCCCTCTCTCGCTCTCCCTCCCCCTCTCTCTCTCTCTCTCGCTCTCCCTCCCTCTCTCTCTCTCTCACTATCTCTCACACACGCACGCACGCACGCACGCACGCACTCACCGCACGCACGCATCTGCCGCTACCACGGCCGTCAGCTACGTATATACACGTGCTACCGGCGCAGACGACGACACCGTGGTGTTTACGGGGCGATGCTAGCGCCGCCTCGTACGTGAGCTCTCTCGTCTGCGGATGTCCCAGATAGCTATCATATCCCCCATGGTTGATATCACATCCACCAGCTACCATATCCCCCCTGCTATCACATCCCCCTGCTATCATATCATATCCTACCATATCCCCCTGGTATCACATCGTTTTGCTATCATATCCCCCTGGTATCATATCGTTTTGCTATCATATCCCCCTGCTATCATATCGCTTTGCTATCATATCCTGCTGCTGTTATATCTCCCTGCTATCGTATCCTGGGTGGGTGGGGATTAAAAGTTGTTTTATTAATTAAAAATTTGCAGTGCGTTTATGCAGAGCAACTCCTGCAGTTAGACATGGCATGTGTACGTACATAGGTGGTTCACGTATATCTAGAGAGAGAGCGAGAGAAAGCGAGGGACAGAGAGAAAGAGAGAGAGAGAGTGCGAGCTGCTCGCGCACGGCTGGTCAGTCAACCGCGCACGGAGGAACGGAGACGTGGCCTTGAGAGACCCGTGCACCTCTCCCCCCCCCCCCCCCTCCCCCCCCCCCCCCCCTCC
>NW_014580224.1:11392-12844 GCF_000485595.1 Priapulus caudatus | reverse complement strand
TCACGTGATGGGGGAAGCTGGGTCACGTGGCGAGAGCTGTGTCACGTGATGGGGGAAGCTGGGTCACGTGGCGAGAGCTGTGTCACGTGATGGAGGAAGCTGTGTCACGTGGCGAGAGCTGTGTCACGTGATAGAAGCTGGGTCATGTGATGTAGAAGGCTGGGTCACGTGATGGAGGAAGCTGTGTCACGTGGCGAGAGCTGTGTCACGTGATAGAAGCTGGGTCATGTGATGTAGAAGGCTGGGTCACGTGATGGAGGAAGCTGGGTCACGTGGCGAGAGCTGTGTCACGTGATAGAAGCTGGGTCATGTGATGTAGAAGGCTGGGTCACGTGATGGAGGAAGCTGGGTCACGTGGCGAAAGCTGTGTCACGTGATGAAGGAAGCTGTGTCACGTGGCGAGAGCTGTGTCACGTGATAGAAGCTGGGTCACGTGATGTAGAAGGCTGGGTCACGTGATGGAGGAAGCTGGGTCACGTGGGCGGAGCTGTGTCACGTGATGGAGAGGTTGTGTCACGTGATAGAGGAAGCTGGGTCACGTGAGGGAGGAAGCTGGGTCACGTGGTGAAGAGGTTGTGTAACATGTGGGGAGCTGTGTCGCGTGGGGGAGAGGGGATCGTGAGGTTAGGAGTGGGTGTGATACGTGAGGGAAGACTGTGTTGCATGGGGGGAGGAGGTGCGAGGCGTATCCTACACTTATCCGTCACCGTAGTGTTACCGTATCTCTGGTGCATTCTTGCGGTGCGCGCACACAAATACACACGCAGCGGGAGAAGGAGACTGAGAGAGAGAGACGTCTCTATTTGCTCTGACGATAGATAGGAGTGGCAGATGATAGCCGCCACAGGGCGGGGGGTAGGGGAGGGGGATTACGGCGTGTGAGCGTGGTTCAAACATCTTCAAGCGCATCCTCACGCACACAGAGACAAGTACAGGGTGCGGGAAAGACGTCGAAAAAACACAGCAACAACACCGAACCCAGGCATTCCTACGTGGCGATTTCGAAAGCCTATATACTGAGGGGCGAGCCATCTATATCGTCCTCCGTCGAATCCGGCGAATTCCAACGCCTTTAGAATAAGAGGAATTTAAAAACACGGCTGCGTGGCGTTGCGTGGGGCCGCCCAACTAACTGAGATGCAAGAGAGAAAGGGGGAGAGAGGGGGGGAAATGAGAGGGAGAGAAAAGAGGAGAGACAGAAGGGAGATGAGGGAGAGCGAGAGAGGAGGGAGAGAAAGATCGAGGGAGAGCGAGGCGAGAGCAGGAGCGAGAGACAGAGAGGGAGCGAAAGAGCGAGGGAGAGAGAGGCGAGAGAGAGAGGGGGAGAGAACGAGCGAGGGAAAGATAGGCGAGAGAGAGATAGAGGGAGGGAGATAGGCGAGAGAGAGATAGAGGGAGGGAGATAGGCGAGAGAGAGAGGGGAAGAAGGGAGAAAGAGAAAGAGAGAGGGAG
>NW_014580224.1:4454-6199 GCF_000485595.1 Priapulus caudatus | reverse complement strand
TGTACGCACGCACGAGGCACGCAACGCACGGCACGGCCGCAGCTGCAGGCACGCCGCAGCGCACGCACGCAAGCCGACACAAAACACACACACACACAGCATCAGGGCTATCACACACATATACACGCGCACATGCACAGCGCGCACACACAAGCCCCGATCGCTTAACTCGGTACTTAGTGTACGCAGGATGGCGGTTTCGATCGTGAGCCTGCCGCATGCAGCCATGCTGCACACAGCGCGTATTGCAAGAGCGCACACACACAACCTGGCCAGCTAATATATTTCGCAAATATACTGGAACTAGGTAAATAGATAAAGACGGGCATATGGAATGAGGGAGAGAGAAGAAAGAGAGGAGAGAGAGAGAGAGAGCAGATGAGAACAGAAAGAGTGTGTGGTGTGTAGTGTGTGTAGAGAGAGAGAGAGAGGAGAGAGAGAAAGAGGTAGAGAGAGGAGGAAGAAGAAAGAAAGAAGAGAGAGCGAAGAAAGAAAGTGAGAGAGGAGAGAGAGGAACTGCAAGAAAGTATAAGAAGAAAAGAGTAGAGAGAGAGAGAGAGAGAGAATAGAGAGAGCGAGAGAGAGAGAGAGAGGGTAGATGCTCTGGAGGAGCGGACGGGGTCTGGGGAGGGGAAGCTTGAAGAGAGAGAGCGGAGGGAGAGGAAGGCGAACAGGATTGAAGATGAACAAGAACGGGGAAAGGGAGGGACGAGAGAGAGGGGCAGAATCACTCTCACGCCGCCATCGCGGGCCCGCGTCGTCGCGCATGCGCGTGTGCGTTCATCCGGGACAGCGGGCAATTAACTCGGTGAAGAGCTGAACTTTCTAATTGACTTTTATCACCGACTTGCTTGAATGCGGTGGAATGTCATGCACGCGTTCATAAACGAGAGAAAGAACTGACTGCATGGTTAGAAGGCTAGGCTCCTCTCGCCTTCTCCCGTGCATGCACAATAAGGACACCTCCCCTAACCTGTCCTGGGCGTGTACACGACGGACACCTCCTCTACCTTTTCCCCGTGCATGTAAAAGAAGGACACCTCCCCTACCCTTCCCCCTTGCGTGTACAAGAAAGAAACCTCCATCATCACTTGCCATGAATGCGAATGATGCCTAGATGATGAGGAAAGAATGAAGAAAGAAAGGTAGAAAGGAAGACGAGGAGGAGGCAGGGAAAGAAGAGGAGAATATGGAAGAGGACGAGGAAGAGAAGGAGAATATGGAATAGAACGAGGAAGAGAAGACCGAGCAGGAGGCGGAGGAAGAGAAGGAGAATATGGAGGAGGAGGAAAGGAGGAGAATATGTTTGAATAAGTTCATTCGGTTTGTTGATAATAGAGATAGCTTCGTTGATTTCTACTTAACCGTGAGGTTCAAACGTACCTGCTAAACGTCTCGCGTCCTAACAGGAGGCTTTTTCGAAGGAGCGCTCGAGGTGAATATGGAAGAGGAGGAGGAAGCGGAGGCGGAGCAAGAGGAGGAGGAGGACGTGGAAGAGGAGGAGGGAAAGAGAATAAAGGGCACCGACCGACGGTGAATGACTATATCGTGATGAATTCTAATGTAATCATCGGAGTGCTATGCCATTGATATGATCACGCACACACGCGCACGCATGCAGACACACACGTGCGCAAGCACGCACGCACGCACACACACGCACGCACGCACGCACGCACACACACGCGCACGCACGCACGCACACACGCGCACGCACTCACACACGCACGCACGCACGCACGCAC
>NW_014580223.1:17703-19400 GCF_000485595.1 Priapulus caudatus | reverse complement strand
TAGCCTTTCTGTTATTTGGATCTTTTCATTTTTCATCTCCTCTAGTTTTACTCGTTCCTCTTTTACTTGGTCCTCTAAATTTTTTATCTTATCCCCCCACTTTCTCTTATACTCACTGACCTGTTTTTCCCCCCTTTGTTGTTTTGGTGATTCAATTGGGATTCCGTATTTTCCTTTTCTGCTCACGGCGCAGTTCCCGGGTAGTTGGTGGCGCTGACACTTAACTTGGCGATGTTGGTTGTCGGACACGATTGTCCTCCGATGAAAAAAAGTACGAGTTTCACCGACTGTACTCGTATCACTGTTGATAGTCTGTTACCGCTCGCAGCACGCTGCCACCATGTAACACGCCAGTATAAACATAACTCAGAGTGAAAGATAACACACATAGTTTATTCGTCCACTTCTTATTCCGCCATCTTCCAACTACCTCGATCACACCACGTGACCCTTCACACGTACAGGGCGGGAACACATAGAACAAGACTACGCGGTGTGATACAATACCTATAGCTGGCGCGCAGATTTCGTTCGCTGGCGCAATCACTGTGGTGCAATCGTTTCACCTGCTGACGCAACCCGTGGCTGATACGATTATTACATTATCTTAGGCAACCCGTGCCGGGCACGGCGATTGCATCATCCCAGGCAACTCATGCCTAAGTAACTATTCCTTGTTTTCCCCCGACAGGCAGCAGCACCAGCAGTAATAGCCTGTCCAAGATGGCCGCGCCCAGGTGTCAATATTTACATGCTGTCTATATTTTATCCTGCCTTTAGTCTATATATATGGTTATTCTCTCTAGACGGTGAGTTCAGTCTGTCCATCCTGATCTAGTCTACTACTCCTGTAAGTTACACACCCCCGAAATCTCCACAGTGAAAGTCATCGAAGCTTGTGCTGACTGATCTAGTTTTTCAACCTATTACAAATTTTAATTTGGAAAGTCAAAAGTGAGGTAATTTTCTTGGCAAGCTATTTGTTTGTTGACAGAATCTCTGTCATATATATCAGGGCCATAGCTAGGATTTTTTTTCCTGTAGCCAAACAATTAGCCAGAATCAATTTTCATTAGCCAATTTGGATTCCTGTTAGCCACATCTGTAGCCTAACATTTTCTGAACACAAAAAGGCGATAAATAATTTTTCTTTTCTTTATTTTTTCCACAAACTTTTATATGCATGAAGTACAAAACTCCACTTATTTAATGCAAACAAACTGTTATTCACCACCTGTCTATGATAGTCAGATAGTGATGAAGTTCACTATATGTCCAGATATTAAATTTCGTGAACTTTTTGGGGGGATTTGCGAACCTAGACATTTTTGCAATCTGTATAGTATAGGTAATCAGAAAACCAATGTTTACAATTTGCCGGAAGCATGCATGGCGGCCATCTTGTATTTTCGAAACGGCCGCCTTCAAAATGGGTGTTTCCAATATCTCAGCATCCAGGTGGCCTAGGGTCATGATTTTAATGGCTAAACATACATTTTCAGGGGTGAGGAAGCCAGTGGTACAAAGTAAAATAAGCTAAACATAACCTCAAAGCGGCCATCTTGGATTTTCAAAATGGCTGCCTATTTTTTCACTATTTTTTTCTGGAAATGTCTATTTTTCCCCTATTTTTGTAACCCTTTCACTGCGGGTCCCGGCCGTGGCCGGGACATCGTGCATGTTCCCCTCCCCCCCCC
>NW_014580223.1:10950-17423 GCF_000485595.1 Priapulus caudatus | reverse complement strand
TGTGCGTGTGTGTGTGTGCGCGCGCATGTGCATGTGTATGTGTGTGTGTGAGTGTGTGTGGGTGTATGTGTGTGCGTGTGTGTGTGTGCGCGCGCATGTATGTGTGTGTGTGCGTGTGTGTGCGCTGCGTGTGCTTAATCCTGTCTGGATACGCTCATGCGCGCATGGGTGCATGAGTGCGTGTATGCGAACGTGCGGGCGTGCCCAGCCTTATACACCGATGAAAATAACAACCGGAAATGAGACGCTACGGCTCTACGCCGTAACGTCATTCCCTAAAATCGAATGAAATCAATTTCCACTGCGCAATCTCCCCTACTGAACCAAAGACGTGCTTGCCGCATGAGTGCGGTACATGTCCGTGCTGTTCTACGCAAACGTGCGAAACACACCTGAATGAGGGTTCGTCTGCAAGTGAAAAAAACATCCAGAAAAAGATTAGTATGAGACTTGCATAGAGAGCCACGGCTTCTGCCATGCAATAATAGCTCCGTAAATGCAACAGTGCGAGCGATACGAATGGCTCGAGTGTTCTCATGCATCGCAATCGTTTCTCTTTACGCGCGTTATATCTGCTTCGTGCCGAGTATTACGCAGCAGCGGAAAACCTTAATTAATTAATAGCCGGCTATTGACGACAAATACTAGGAATGTTCTCTGAAAATAAACCCGCCTCACTTGTTTTCATACGGCAGCAGCGAGCGGCCGCGCTATCCAATACCTTTCCCTCTAACAATACATCGCGGTGTGGCAGTGGGCACAGGGACTGTAACCCCCTCCCTCCTCTCACCGTACAGGGACTGTAACCCCCTCCCTCCTCTCACCGTACAGGGACTGTAACCCTGCTCCTACTCACCGTACAGGATTGTAACGGCCCTCCGCTCCTCTCAACGTAGCAGGCTGTAATCACCCTCTCTCATCTCATCACCGTTCTGGAATGTAACCTCCGTTCTCTCACGCGTAGCAGGGACTTGTAACCCTCCGTCCTTCACCGTGCAGGGAGCTGTAACGCCTCCCATCCTCTCACGGTGCGGGAGTGGTAATTCTTCCTCCTCTCAGCCGTGGGAGGGAGTTGTAAATCAGCCCCTCCTCATCTCACCGTACAGGGACTGGTAACCCCTCCGCTCCTGCCTCAGCCGGTACAGGGAGTGTAACCCCTCGCCTCCTCGTTAGCCGTTCTGGGATGTAGCCTCCCTTCTCTCGATGCGTACAGGGACTGGTAAAAGCCCTCGTCATTGTACCTTCCAACCGTACAGGGACTGTAACCCCTCCCTCCTGCTCCCGTAGTAGGGATCGTACATCGCTTCCTCCTCTGAAGACGTGGGCAGGGACTGTAAACCCCTCGCCGTCTCTCACGTTCTGGAATAGTAACCCTCCCTTCTCTCACGGTAAGGACTGTAACCCCTCTCGCATCTCACGGTGACAGGGCTGTAACCCCTCCTCCTCTCACGTGCAGGACTGTACCCCGTCCCGTCTCAACGTTTTCTGGGAAGTGTAACGGGGCTCCTTCTCTCAGCCGTACAGGGAATGTAATCCCTCTCTCCTCTCATCCGTAACAGGGACTAGTAACCCTCCCGTCCTATACACGTACAGGGACTGTAACCCCCTCCCTCCTCTCACCGTACAGGGACTGTAACCCCCTCCCTCCTCTCACCGTACAGGGACTGTAACCCCCTCCCTCCTCTCACCGTGCAGGGACTGTAACCCCCTCCCTCCTCTCACCGTGCAGGGACTGTAACCCCCTCCCTCCTCTCACCGTGCAGGGACTGTAATCCCCTCCCTCCTCTCACCGTGCAGTGACTGTAACCCCATCCATTCTCTCACCGTACAGAGACTGTAATCCCTCCCTTCTCTCACCGTACAGGCGAGGCGGTGGTCAGAGGAGCTCTAACCACCTTCCCTCATCTTACAATACCGGTGGGGCGGTGGGCACAATTAAGGAGTCTCAGGGGTTCTGAATAGGCGTGTAAGATTTGGAAAAATAAATGAGGCTAATAAGACGCAACATGAAAGAGAAAGAGGAAGAAGGGGAATACAAAGTATATGACGTGTAGAAGGAGGATAGCATAGATATAAGCGGAGATGAGGAAGCAGGAGAATGAGAAGTGTGCGAGAGCAGGCGGGCTGCGGGAGCGAGGCGACACGTTTGTCGGCAGTACAGCCAGTCTCATTACGGAAGTTAATGCTATCATTGCGCCCCGGTGCGGCGTCTTACAGCCGACCTTTGTGTCGGAATGTCGTCGCGATTACGCGCATCTGCAGCCTCTCGCTGCTCCGCACAGCAGCAGGGCAACCAGCAGCATCCTACCTACCGACCGTTGTCCCTCGTTGAAGCGATTACGTGCACCGCGTGTGTGCTGTGCGCAGTGTCACGTGCGCTGGCAATGTGATGTCATCCTAAACACACGAGACACTCGCTCACGAAGACGGTCGGAATTTTAGAAAGATTCTACCTACCAATCAGGGTTCGGATGGTGTAACATGCGAATGTTCACTCGGGTAGGTGTGCGTGTGTGGTGGTGGTGGTGGGGGTGGGGGGTGTTCCTCCTCCTCTCTCATGCATGCCCTCTACTCCCTCTTGCTTTTCGTCGCCCATCTCCTCTTCCCAAACGATTGCAACCCCGGAGTTGTGGTATTCTAAAATGTTCACACTCTAGCTAGCTACAGACTCCGACGTCCGATAACTAACACGAAAACATCGCACTTTGTGAACCATCACGCGGCAGGCAAGATAAAATACACGTTAGTATATTTCGCTTTCATTATTTTTACGATAAACCGCCTTAACGTGGTGCGAGCGAAGGTGGAGATTTACGAGTTTATGTCCGCGTGTTTGCTATCCCCAGTGTGCACTCCCTCCTACAGATGCGAAGTTGTAAACTCTAGGATAGCACTTAGCGACAGCGACCGACACACATCTCACATCCTCATCCCGTAGCCATCCACACCCCCCATCGGCACAGCAGTCGTAAACTTTTACGACTAACCTTTCGCCTTCTTCCATGGTACTTTATAATGAAAGTGTCAATGACACTGTAGCTCACCACAAAAAAGGACACAAATGAGTGAGTAAGAAGAAGTCAGTTTTAATTGCGCAACCATCGACGTACATTATAGAAACTATTGCCATCTGTATATCGCAATAATAATTTATAAACCAAAATGAATCACAATTTGTGACCGTAGATGGCGCTATACCCGCTTTGTAGCGATGGCGTTTGAAATAAATAGGTTATGCTGCGTTCCAACATGTTTTATAAAACTTTACTTTAATATAGACATTTTATCGGCAGGGTGAAGAGGAAATACCAATTTTGCATTAAAGATATTGTCAATGAAATCTTGTAAAACGAACCAGACGAGTGTGACACCACAGACTGTTTGTGTCTATATAATATGCTATATAATTGCCAAACCCTACCTAAGTTGCATAATTTGTTTTTAAATATCAAAACCCTTATTCATTCACATACCAAAAATGAGCAAAATCCGTTGAACCGGAACTGACTAATGGCAATTCCCATTTTTGACAAAAAATCGCCGTGGCTCGAAAGTACGCCGACTGGCGTGCTTCAAAATAGGACGTTTAATATGGGAACATAGCAGTAACAACTACACCCAATTTCAAACATGTGGGTCAAACGGTTCCTGAGTTATCGTTGACCGAAGCCAAATGTTGACGGACGGACGGACGGACGGACGGACGGACGGACGTACGACGGACGACGACCCATGGCAATAGCTCAGCTCGACGATGTCAAGGTGAGCTAAAAATGAGAATGTGGTCGTTTATATTCGCACATTTGTATATAATCGCTGCTTTCGCCTGACGTTTGTTTATATATCCCCTCGTATACAATCTATGGCAGCCAGTCATTCAACCTTATATTAGCCATTAGTGTTACATACGCATGCATCCTTAAGTTTACTGCTGGCTCGATACATACTGCGTCATCCTTCAAACATGCCAAGGAAAAACGAATTTCTTTACATTTTTCCTGTTTTCACAATCTTCTCCCCATGTCCCATCGACGACTGAATATTTATATTATCAGGAGAGTATAATAATAGATTATGTACGCAAATCGTTGTCACATTGTCGTCTCACACACAAATCGTCGTCTCCCTTTCCTCTCTTCATGACAAATCCGCTAAATTCGTGCTTTCGAACAGACGGCAGGGTATCGTGGATACGCTGCGTCGTCCGACGATCTTGTTCGGTGTTTACAGTTAATGACACTTGCGCTACGCTAACTACACCTCAATAAGTGCTACGCTCTATTATTTCGCTTCCAGGGAGCAGTTTATTAATTATTGGACGGCAACATTTGTAATCGAGCTTGAATTATTAACGAAATCCCCCCCCCCTTGCGAGCATATAATTGCGTTCGACGTAGGAATGGCGCGGAATACTGAATCAATGTGTTTACCGTTTCACACGGTTGCAAGTTAATCTTCTCACATGATTCAATGCTCAATTTCCCACAGCAACCATCCCCACGCACGCATTCACGTACGCACACCCCACACACATTCACGCACGCACGCACGCACGCACGCACACCCCACACACATTCACGCACACCCCACACACATTCACGCACGCACGCACACCCCACACACATTCACGCTCGCGCGACCACCTCACACATTCACGCACGCACGGCCACTTCACACATTCACGCACGCACACACGCTCACCCCTCACACATTCATACACGCACGCACACCTGCCCCACACATTCATGCACGCACGCACACCTGCCCCACACATTCATGCACGTACTTGCACACACATGCACGCGCGCACACACACATGCACGCGAGCACGCAGGCAAACATACACGCACGCACGCACAGATGCATCCACGCACAGGTGTACGCACGCACAGTTGCACGTATACGCGCAGATGCACGCACGGATGCACACACGCACGCACGCATACACATTTACGCGCGCACACATGCACTCACGCACGCGCGCACACAGGGATACACGCACGCGCACATGCACGCTCTCACACATGCACGCACTCACACATGTACGCACGCCCACATGAACGCACTCACACATGCACGCAGGCACGCACGCACGCATGCAGGAACGCACGCACGCACGCATGCACGCACACATGCACGCACGCACGTACGCACACATGCACGCACGCACGTACGCACGCATGCACGCACGTACGCACACATGCACGCACGTACGCACACATGCACGCACGTACGCACACATGGACGCACGCACACATGGACGCGCGCACGTACGTACGTACACCCACATGCACGCGCGCACGTACGTACGCCCACATGCACGCGCGCACGTACGTACGTACGCCCACATGCACGCGCGCGCGCACGTACGTACGCCCACATGCACGCGCGCACGTACGTACGCCCACATGCACACACGCACACGTGCACGCACGTACTGCTCACACGCACTGACGTCACAGGTTCTGTATTATTTATTGTAATATTATTGTTTCATTTGATTAACTTAATTGCTTGAGAAAGATGCATAAACATTTTTTTACTTAAAAAAACACAATTGGTTTTCTATTTGCACACAACTTCAGATATTTTATACGATATATATACACCGTTCTAACCGTTGTAGCTACGCCGGTCGGCGCCAGTCAGTAATAGCCAGCTCTGGTGTTGACCAGCCGGCAAGCAAAACATCCTTCCGACCACCGGCAAAAAAATAATTGAGTTTGTGTAAAATTACCTTCAAAATAATAAGTAATCTACAAATAATCACAACTGATACATTTAGAATTAATTTAAAAAACAACTCCGAGTTTAATCTCAACAATAATTATGCGCAATATCATCATTTGATCACATCGTACAGCGCACAGTACATGCAGTGTGGCTGGCTAAGCACCATGTTGCTATTATAATAATTTATGCATATGATGCAATCACTGATATTAGCCAGCACTAAAATTGTCCTTGCTACAACCATGTATAAAAATATATATACAGTAGTATCTATAAGCGCAGCAAATAAAATTATATAAGACATGTATAAAGGAGAAGTAGTTCAGTGTACCATGCTACTAATAATATATCTTACTATAAATTGGAGATTTTCTGTGTGTGTATGTGTGTCCGGCTATACGTTTCCGCACCGCTCAACGGATCCTCTCCAAACTTGGTACGAACATTCTACAGATCATGACACGTTGCATGGGCTAACTATTTTTTTTCAGTTTCATTTTTTTCACATTCCACGTTCAAAAACATTAAAATAGTGCGAAATTTTTGCACCAAGCGCGGTGCAACGTCACAACACGAAAACACAATGGCAATGTGAAAACAATGTATTAACACGAAACCCATGGTATAACCAAAGGCGCTCCATCTAATCTAACCAGAGAAATGTTACACATTGTTTTTACATTGTTTCTTGCATTGGTTAAAAATTGGTTATAACAAGTGCCGAGCTAATGCCACCAAAG
>NW_014580223.1:0-10940 GCF_000485595.1 Priapulus caudatus | reverse complement strand
GTGTGTGTGTGTGTGTGTGTGTGTGTGTGTGTGTGTTTATGCGACCGCGCGCACGCGTGTGTCTGTGTATGTGTAACAGAAGTTCTGACCACCTAACGGGCATGGACTAGTTTATTGTAAGATAACAATATTGGCCATGCCATGGCATACGTATTACGTGGAGAAATTCCATTTTTATCCACTAATTATACAATTGGCTGACTTCTTCTTTGCTACAAATCATTGTGCATCACAGTTATGATAATCACTCGTACAATTGACATAGAGTTGTGCATCAATGACTTTGAATCTCATCTCCATTACAAGCAACTTCCTGGCTTTTTAGCACTTTTCTGGAAAATAGAGTGGCATTTTTTACAGAGCAATATCACCACTTTCATACAGTCAGTCTTCTAGTGTGATGATGGCGTCTGTTCTGTTAGATCTATGAAATCTCAAAGAAAAAGGTGAGCAACGTATATTTTACGACTGATGAGTACATTCACACAGAGCACTCTAGATGCCATCGTCGGTTCTGCTGCTACCTCTCCCTGTCATGGTGAGCTATGTAGCTATTTACCTGTAGCGTATGTAGAGGTGGCTTATGTTCTTCTGCAGAACTACGACAAGGAACGTCTACCAGCCGAAGACCGTTCACGTCATACAGGCTGTACTTGAACCACTCAAACCCGACACAGGCGGCACCTGGTAGCGGAAAATGTTAAAAACGGAGATAAACAATTAATTCTGCTTCGCGCGACTTCCGCTTTTTCTCTTACGACAGTTTTAACGCAGAACTCATTTTAAAACAAAAAAATGTTAACATGGACAGCGTTGCATTGGTCTGTTTAATCACACAGGCAATGACGGCAACCAGCCCACGAACGCGACAGAATCAGCCAAGCAAATGCAGTTAGCTACGAGTTTTGCAAACAGTTGTCAGACACCACTGCGGCGCGGGCGAGTGTCAATCGCCAACTCACCAACTTACCATGTTCGCCGTTGGCATTCGCAGCTACGACGGCGCCCTCAAACTGTGGGTGGACGCGCGTGATGCGGCGCAGAGCTTCAGCCACCGCATCCGCTGGCGTCATGCCCTGCCGCATGCTCTCTACAGCCTGGTAGCTGCAAGCGCAACAACGATTTACTCGTTAAAGTCGTTAAGTCGTAAACTCGTTAAGTCGTAAACTCGTTCAGTCGTTAAAGCCAGAGATCACGACAAATCGCGTGTTTTGTCTTGGTAATTGTGTCCAGTACCGTACAATATTTTGTGAAAGAATTATCCCCGTTTGTGAATTTTTGGTGTGACAATATGCAGCAGTAGGCAGCGAAAACGTTGCTGTTTATGATAAAATTATCGAATAAAACAGTCTAGATAAACAATAGTGGTCACCACTCAATATGTACAGCCGAATAAGGGACATGCAGTAATTGTAAATTTTAGCATCTTTTTGGATTGTGAATGGGGTGATTGAGTCGGGCCTAAATCTGGCCTGCATAAAATCCCACCTGAGACATTTGCCTGTGACATACTTTAACTAAGCTAGTACTAACTAGCTAGTTGCTTGTAGTCATGGCAGCTAGGTTATCATTAACCTGAGCTGGTGGAGAAATGATTGATCAATTGAAATTTGCATCTTGCACGACGACACGTTAGTTCAATGCCCCCTTGCTAGGTGGCAGTAAACAATCTCACTCACCTGGGCAGGAATCGCATCATGATGTCTCCGTCGCCGGTCGCAGCCGCGCCCCCGACGTCGTTGTCAACATATGCTCCCGCACCGACCGCTGGAGAGTCTCCCACGCGCCTGCAATACACGACAATGGTTACCGCGTGCTGGGATCGCCATGGCAATGTCAAAGCCAATCGTGACGATGACAGCAATGATCCCGTTAACAATATTTGTATTGCATAAATCAATATTACAGGAATAGTTATGCAAGTTGGGAACAACTGACAACAAACAATGATTAAATTAACAATAATAGAAAAACAAACAAAGATAAACTTAACTAAATAACAACATTTCTATAAACGATTAACAAACGATGTTCTAAACAGTGCCGCCGGGCGGCGACAGCGCTATCCTAAAGGTGACTGCTGGTGCTCTGTGCTGGACGGATGTGGGATTTCTAGTAACCTGTTAGTCCAATGTGTTCACATACTACGCTTCCTCGAAACTCGTGGCAAAACATTGCAACAGGCCGCTAGTTATCAGGGAACCTTCTCAAAGGAATGTTCGTTGGGATCTTATTGACAGTTGGCGCGGAGAGGAGGGATGGCGCCGTACGTTTAAGTGTCTATTCAGATGTAAGATGGATAGCTTCCCATCATAGTCAGTAGCACAACTATATTGCAGACAGAATAGGAAGCACTCATCCTTTACTCGCAAGACTACAAGCGTGCAATAGAGAGCTGCACTTAACCAATTAATTGCAGGCATAAAACCTACACAGTACACAACACATGCACTGGCAGTAAGCAGCGGTTATAGTAGTTAGACATCATGTTGAATAAGGACTTTAAAACCTTCTGGAAGCAAAATAGACTTTTTTACGCGATTTCTGATAGACACGACTATTCTAATAGTACAACTAATAAGACTTTTATATACAATGAAATAAAAATTATTATAAAATTATGGAATTTAAAAATTAATAAAATTAATTACAGAGCAAAGATTTAATTACTTCTCGTATTATATATACAGACAATTCTTACTCTAAGTCGAGAACAGTTTATAAACAATTAAAAAATAGACTAATTAGTACTTTTCTAAGATTTCCACCAAAATATACTAAAGGCCCTTATTTTAATTTTTTGTCAAAATAAGTATTATAAGACTTTGGGAGACCGCTACGGGAACCTGAGTAGCCTGGACAGTGGCATACGTTACTGTAACATACTGACAGTACAGAAGGCATAGAAAATTATCGATTTACAGGGATAAACTTCGTTAACCCAATTCGCTTGAAATTGCCTGCATGACATTGTAGCTCATACATCCGCAGGATGTTATTACGATTGGCATGCCATAAGCAGCATAGAGTATAGATGCTAGCAAAACCGGCAGTTCAGAGTTACTTTCTAACAGACAGTCAACAACTCCATGTTTAACCTGTTCTTGGTGGTCATAAAGGTTATTGACACCTTTACTCTTCGCATGTCGCAGAAAGTAGATTTCATGCGTCTTTCATAATGTGCCATAAAAATGCTAGGTCACCTCGCTGAGATTTCTAAAAAAGTTCTTTATCGCCTCCGGTGCAGACCATTTGTCCTCAGAAAAATGTTCTAAATCTGCCTGTGCCATTAGCCTTTGACTGTGACTCAATTTGGCACAGTGATGTTTCCTTACATGATGCTATCCACCAACTTTCACGGCCGGTTTAGGTCGACGCCGTTTAGATTTGTGACCGCAATGTCTGCATGTTCCTCCCTATCTTAAGTTTAAGGAGTGAATGTTCCCCCTTCTTTTACACCTCTTGACCTTTGACCTTTGACCCCCAGCTTCGACATCCCAACTCGTTTTCGGATTACCCCACCACGTCCCAAATATCGTGACCGTACGTCGAGCGGTTAAGAATTGTGCCCAACTGTTGACGGACGGACGCTCGCACGGACGGACGGATGCTCGCACGGACGGACGGACGGACGGACGGACGGACGGACGATCATGCGATTCTACAAGCTGCATCTGACTATGTCAGATGAGCTAAAAATAAGCAATGTCAATTAATTATAATAATCTAAAAGTAAATTATATCGGCTGGTAACAGCCAGCTTGATATATATGGCTGTTAGCAGATTAGACCAGACATACCCAGGAACCTTGTGCGTTGCTCCATTGGTTGAGGTTCCTGCGGCCATGTTGTTATCTGTGTCCATGGCAATCATGCCTATCGTGTCGTGGTTTGCCTCACTGAATCGTGGTCGGCTAACAGACTGCTTGACCATCTGGCTGCTCTGCTTGATGGGCTTATACGGGCCGCAGTGGGAGTCAGGATCTGGGGAGACGTTCTTTCCATCAAAACAGAGAGGCAGATTAGTTATAGCTTTCACCGACCGACTGACTGCCAAACCGACATACATACTATAATGTACCTACCTACCTACCTAGCTACCACCAACCAAAACCACAGCCTATCAACACACAGACCATCCCACCGTGTAAGAAAAGTGTTACTAGTTATTTTTCATATTTTTAACACACATTGTATAGTGGTGAACACGCTACGTACTGTTTAGTCGCTCTTGGTGTATCGTATTGAAGAACATTCTGTTATGATTTATTGCTTCATCGGTACATCTCTGCTATCGTTCCACTTATTGTGTATGCTTAAGACCAAGGGCAAACCCTACTTATGCTTCCAGGGTCTATGTCTCCCTGGGTACTGCCGGAACGTACCCTGGGTACGGTCCGATATACCGGAACGTACCCTGGTACTATCTAATATGCCGGACCATACCTCGCCTACTCCACTAACGAGTCTAGGGAGTCGCCTACGCCTACTGCCTAACCCTAACCCTAACCCTAACCATATCAGATAGTTACCAGGGTACGTTCCGGTATACCGGACCGTAACCAGGGTACGTTCCGGCAGTACCCAGGGAGACATAGACCCTATCAGCCCTACTTACACGTCTGAAATTCGGCTGGCAATTGTTGCTGATCCAGTCTTTCCATTTCTTCATCGAAGCAGGTGTAGACAGACTCTCCTCTCTAAAGCCCATCTCGACCGCAAACTCACTAGCTACATCAGAAACACGCACGAGGATTAAATTTGTGCACTAGTATCAAAATAATGTACAGTGCATTTAGGGCAGTGCATAAATGCATGAGAGGGATGCGAAAAGGGCAAAAGAGTAAGGGAGATAGAAGAAAGAGAAATAGGAGAGGTGATAAATAACTAGATGGATGGATGTACAATAAGTACAATAAGTACAATAAGGCTATGCAGACAATAGCACTGAAGCCACTATACACATTAATTACCCAAATCTCCAATTAGCAGTGTGTGTTTCGTGTGGTCCATCACAGCCCTAGCTACAGCAATCGCATCTTTTACTCTTCTCAGCCCTGCTACTGCACCCACCGCGTGAGTAGCTCTACAGAATTTGCAGAACGGTATTATAATCATTTTCAAGAATTTACTAGCAACTCAAGAAGCACTGAAAGAAAAACAAACTAATAAATGAAAAATCCACACATTTTACAGTCGCACTCAAATTATAAATGTCAATAGAGAAAAAATCTTATAGTGCACTGGATTCCTTAGGATTAACGTGGTATTATTAGGAGAGGATCACCAAAGAATCACTGGCGAACATTCTAGCTAGGAAACAGCTTCACTTGTTGCAGGCCTCCTGCGCTGCTTACCCATCAATCAGCATAGCATCTAGAGTGGTTTCCCCTCGCTCGTCAGGACTGCCTCCGAAACCCACTGTTCCATCACACTGCTCCCGTTCACATTGCGAGCAGCCACTTACAACAGCATCCACCGCTGTTCCGACCTGAAGTGCCCGCCAAGCTTGAAAAGGGAACAAAGAAGGAGGTGCATTGCATACTTGAACCATAAACATAATGTATAGATTAGATACAAATAAATAGTCCTGCAGAGGCAGGGCACATGTACGTAACCATATCTCTGTAGGGTTTCATATTTACATCAACGTATATGTATGTTCATGCTTGGGCTTAGGCATGACAATTTAATGTATAGATATGAATGAATCTGAACATAAAATCTTTCACGTGAATGTGACTTAGCTGGTTTTCAATATTATAACATAATGGATATATGAACAATTTCTACCAGGGACCTTAACTTGTACACGAGTGACGAATTTCAAAACCATACCTGCTACAGTTGCATTTGTAAATGGCCATGTGTTGATCACGAAAGGTTTGGCAAGTTTTTCCGATGATGTGTCCATGCTTAGGATTACTGCACTTAATAGGCACAGAACATAAAGCTGTGTGCTTGAGATCATTATAAATAGACCAACTGAAATGGCAAAACTAAACTGTAATTTGTGACAAACTGGATGGGTACACAACATCGCATAAACTGCATATATGCTTGCCTATAAACGACACAGCAGTTTCCTTGAATGACCCATACCATAGCAGGGTTCTCCAAGAGTATCGTCGAGCCCCGCTATCCTACAATGCACCCGCCACTCTAAATATCATAGCCGCCATGCTGATGTATACACAAGAAGTTCAAACAATTAATACACGTTGTTTAAACGCAGAGGCTACGCGTACGGCAGCCGTATCGTAATGTCTCGAGGCTACGGGTACGCCAGTCACACACACAAGTACAAACAGTCACCCTATCCCTAACCCAACCTAACCTAACCTAACCCTAAACCGACTCGGCTATCTTATATACGCGTGTTATAGTACCCAATTAATCTATGGTGTATAACCTTTTGCTTTCAATATTTTGCATCTGAACTGACAATCAATCCCAACCAACTGGTGTAGGCTAGCTGGCACAATAATGTTCATTTTCATACTTCAAATCCGAGTGTTTTCGCGCTCATCAAGAATTCTTAATATATATTTTTATTCCATTATTATTTTGAATTTTATGATGGCTTTGCCCATGCAAAACAAACATTTTCACCCCACATGCAGTGCTTCAAATTTATACAAAGAGTGTCCCAGATTGCATCTCAGAGCTTCTACAATTCAAAAAATTTCTGGGGGGCATGCCCCCGGACCCCCATATACTGCAGCACCCCCATGCTATAATGAAAAAGCTTGGAGAATCCTGCATAGACTAACAATATCAATACAAGAAACGCAGGATACAATAAGGATACATGATTTAATAAAGCGTGCACTGCTATATGTATGAATAATGTGAATATATGAACGCGCGGTCATACCCGAGGCTCGTTTTCTGAGACTCATCGGTCTATGCGGTGGGAAAGTGGACGGTAGCATATAGAGAAATCCAACCCACACATATACAGGGTTCTCCAAGCTTTTTCATTATAGCATGGCGGGTGCTGCCTTTACGGTCCTAGTTGCAAATCGCCGAAGGTGGTTTAATTGCGTGCTAGGGGAGTCCAGGGGCTATGATATTTAGCATGGCGGCTATGATATTTAGAGTGGCGGGTGCATTTTAAGATGGCGGGGCTCAACGATAGCCTGGCGGCAGTGCTCTTGGAGAACCCTGATATAGATCAAAGCTTAGATACGTGTCTACACACAGGTAGCATATAGAAATATCAATCAATTCGATTGTGATATATTCGAACCCATCCACTCTCCAACCACATATTCTTACATATAACACGTACGCGCCATTATGCGTAATAGCTTGTCATTGTTTGTTATGCTGTGGCACTGATCGGAACCGACCAGGGATTTCGGAGTTTGGTGACCGTCATGCAGGGTGTGAGAAACTGGACTTTGACCCTCATGTCACCAGGTTAAGTATTTGTTGCATTATGCCATGATTATTATTTAAATTAGTATATTGACAGTTGAATTGAAGACTGATTGCAAAAATAAATAGTGTTTGATCGGTAAAATATGCATATGAAATATAGCAGCCACAGAATCAGTCAGTGGGTCCAATTGCCCGACCAGGCTCCACAATTGTTTCGCGTAGTAAGAAGCGAGAAAGTAACTTGTGGCTAATACCCCGTACAGACTGCAAAATCTGATCCCACATCAAACTAGTTCAGGCTAGGCCCAGGCTAGAGACTAAGACGCGTGCTGAATCGCAGCGTACAGACATGAAAATATTGGAAAATGCAAAGCAAAAAACATATATATTATATAATTGAGTGTTGACTGTTGTGTGTTGATGACGATGATGTGTGAGTTTGTGTGTGTGTGTGTGTGTGTGTGTGTGTGTGTGTGTGTTGAATGTTGTGTGTTAAGTGTTGATGTATCATGTGGCGACTGTTCGGGTACAAACTCTGTCATTTTGCTGGAAAGTAGATAAAATACATGAATATATTGGCTAAAATACATGAATCTGAGAACAATATATGAACTTTTCTATACATCATTACATGTATATATTGTTCTAAGATACGAATACGTGTGCGTAACTGAATAATAATGGTCTACTAAAGCTAAATGGCTATTCACTATTCAGGAAGGACCGGGAAGGACAGGAAGGAGGTGGAGTAGCCCTACTAATCAACCACTCATTAAGAGCAGCACCCCCTGCAAGACCCTAAATAACGAAAAATTCAACGAGTCAACATGGTGCAAGGTATACCTGGGCAACAGAGAAACTTTACTCATAGGGGTATGCTATAGAACGCTATCCAGCTCAAGTGTGAACAATGAAAATTTACTGGAATTATTTTCGAAAGTGGCTAGAGAAAGCTACACGCATCTGTTGATAATGGGCGACTTCAATTTAAGAGATGTATATCTCCGTTAGGTATTACACCGAGAGAGAACAGTCCATGCAGTTTCCCCTGTAAACTCCTAGACATAACACAGGACATGCTATTATGCCAACATGTGACGGGACCAACACGCTTAGTCAATGGAAAGCTCACATCCATGCTGGACTTGGTATTTACCAACGATGAACACACGGTGGAAAACATGATCACTCTAGGACCGCTAGGGAAAAGTGACCATGTTGGTCTGTCTTGGACCCTACTCACCTCTCTAGAACCAGGGAAAAAGGATGGAACTAGCAAAGGTCTAAATTTTTGGAAAGGGGATTACAACAGTAGGCCGGAGAAACAAGGCCGGAGAGATGTGCAGGAACGCCAGACGAGACCACGAAAAACATTTAGTAGACTCCTTCAAGACACATCCCAAAAATTTTTATGCCTACATACGCAACCAGCAGAAAGTGAAAGTTGGTGTAACCCAACTAAAGAGACAAGACGGAACGCTTACAAATTCGGACAACTTTACTCTTTAGATGTTGCATCATTGCTGCACAACATTTTCTATTCAGTTTTTATACAAGAAGGAGGAGAAGGAAGGTTAGGGTTAGAATTAGGGTTAGGTTTAGGCACATTGGTTTTATTGGGACCCATGTTCTCTATCCTTGAGCCCCGGGGCATTACACCGCCGGCATTACATTAACACAGTGGCTATATGCCCGGCAGCCGGCGTATATCTGACGGCTGCCGTGCACGGTCTTCGATTTCCTAAATGCCCGGCAGTTTTTAATTTTTAGCGTTTTCTCAAGTAAACAAGGGTTAGGGTTAGAGTTAGGATTAGGGTTAGGGTTAGGTTTAGGGCTAGAGTTAGGGTTAGGTTTAGGGCTAGAGTTAGGGTTTTTGTTAGTTAGGGTTAGGGTTAGGTTTAGGGCTAGAGTTAGGGTTTTTGTTAGGTTTAGGGTTAGGGTTAGAGCTAGGGTTAAGAACTGCCGGGCATTTAGGAAAACGAAGACCGTGCCCGGCTGCCGGGCATATAGCCACAGCGTTACATTAAGACTATTAGTATTACTTATTAGTATTAGTAGTATTACTGGTACTGGTAGGTCTAGTACTGACAAGTTGTATTTATTAGGTAGTGGCTAAACGACCGGACCCGGTTTCGGAGGCCTGAAAACTAAACAACCGGCTCTCTTCTCTGCATTGGTCAGTTTCCGAAGCAAACAGGACCAAATATATTAGCCGACAATTTTTAATGCAAAACATAAAGAAATATATTGAATTCCTAACATAAAACAAAAAGTTTTACCAGAAACAAATAAATGAAATACCGGAACAAAATAAATGCAGAAACAACATAAAATACAAAGAGATAAAAGCAGTAGCGAAATAAAAACATCTCTCATGAGTTCATGGGAGGTTCGAACACGCCGTACTTTACTATACTATGAAGCGAACACTCTACCGTTGCTCAGCCACACTGCAACAACCTCTGAAAGTTAGAGCTATAGACCCTAACCCTAACCCTAACCCTAAACCTAACCCTACAAACCTAACCTAACCCTAAACTAACCCCCTAACCCTAACCCTATACCCTAAATTTCTAAAAATAAAATAAAAATTACCAAACATAATCAATACAATGGACTGACAACAATTTCAGCCAAATCAGAGAGAAGAGCGCGTATGTTTAGTTTTCAGGCAAACCGATCTATAGTCCTACGTCGTCGTTCGGTCCTACGCGGCTTCGTTGACCTCCTACGTCGTCGTTGGTCCTACGGTCGTTGGGTCCTACGCGGTGGTTGGTTGTGTCTTGCCTACGTATTTAGTGACCGAGGGTGAGTACAGGCACCAATTTTTCTCTTAAAATCACAATTTTTTTCTCCTGATATTTCTATTCTACTTTTTATTTTATCTTATTTTTATTTCTTAAATCTCTTTATCAGGTATTTGTCTCCTAAATTTTTCTTTAACAATTCTTTCTTATCTGCAATTTTATTATCGTATGCTGGCATTTTCACTATGATTGAAGTACTGCACCAACAGGAGTGGAGGAGGGAAAAGAAAATAATTCATCCTAACTATTTCAGTGCTTCATTCACCCTCGAGGACCTTATGCACAAATTTCAATTCACCCACGACAACAATTTCCTACTATGTTCTTGGTCTAGATTTCACTTCACCTCAAAATAATTCATTCACCCTTGAGTGATACCTACAACCAGTTTAAGACAGTGACTGTGGTACACTACACAGCGCCAGTCCAGCCGCCCATCCTGCTGTGTAAATACACTGTGTCTATTTTTGACCAGTATAACTTATTTTTATTGTTAGTATTTCATCTTACTTATAAGATTTTAATCTGCACTCCAGCGTATTCTCTTGTATCGTCGCACCGTAGACCGACACATTGCCGTCATGGGTAATTAAAATACAACAAAAAGATTAAATTAAAACATTAAATTATCGAAAAAAAAATAATTTAATTTGAAATTACAAACACAATTAAAAAAACAATTACGTCGCTGCCTGCGTGCACCCTCTAAGGCACCAACGACCCGTAGGACCAGCCACCCGTGGGTAG
>NW_014580222.1:21240-21502 GCF_000485595.1 Priapulus caudatus | reverse complement strand
GATGGTGATGGCAGGTATACGATGGTGATGACAGGTACGATGATGATGACAGGTACGATGGTGATGGCAGGTATACGATGATGATGACAGGTACGATGATGATGACAGGTACGATGGTGATGGCAGGTATACGATGATGATGACAGGTACGATGGTGATGGCAGGTACGATGATGATGACAGGTACGATGGTGATGACAGGTACGATGATGATGACAGGTACATGATGATGACAGGTACGATGATGATGACAGGTACGATGG
>NW_014580222.1:18122-19403 GCF_000485595.1 Priapulus caudatus | reverse complement strand
TCTCTCTCCCTCTCTCTGGGTCTATTTCACTTTGGGTCTCTCCTCTCCGTCCCCCCCCCCCCCCTCTCTCTCTGTCTCTCTCTATCGCGCGCTTTCTCTCGCTTTCTCGCTCTCTCTGTCTGTTTGTCTCTTTCTCCCTGTTCACTCTCTCTTTCTTTGTGAAAAAACAAGCCTCGAGTCACGTTAAATAAAAAAGAAGAAGAAGAAATAAACGATGTTTTTTAACGTCCACCCCCGCCATCAATCTCTCTCACACACAGACGATATCGGGGCAGTGGTCGGGGTTACGACGGCGGCGGCGGCGGCGGCGGCGGGGGCGGCGGCGGGGGGGCGGCGGCGGGGTATCGCTTCCAGGCGCCGCCGCCGACAACGACGTGCGGTGAAATTGAGACCGGTAGTGACGGTGCGTAATGACACGCGGCCGTAGCGGCAGCAGCAGCGGCGGCGGCAGCGACGGCGGCGGCGGCAGCGTGCCAGCATAGCGGCATGGTAGCATGGTAGCATAGCAGCATGCCAGCATGGCGACGGCGACGGCAGCGGCAGCATGCCAGCATGGCGACGGCGACGGCAGCGGCAGCATGCCAGCATGGCGACGGCGACGGCAGCGGCAGCATGCCAGCATGGCGACGGCAGCGGCAGCATGCCAGCATGGCGACGGCAGCGGTGGCAGCATGGCGGCATGGCGGCATGGCGACATGGCGGTAGCGGGCGACGGACGAAGCGCTTGATCTATCATCGCCTGCTACACGAGAATAGCCATGACCCTATGGCCTATCTCCCTCCCCCTCTCCCTCCCTCCCATCCCTCCCCCTCTCTCTCGGCTAGAGCTTTATAGAGAGAAACAGCAGTGTAGGGTTTATGCGTCAAGTTGCCATACAGTGATCAAATCAAGCGATATTCATTTTCCTAAAATTAATGCGCTTTCAAGTTGTATCGCGTAGCCTCGCGCGACAAGTTGTATCGCGTGCGCTCTGTCTTCTACACGATGAGTGTGTCATCGTCAGCCAATGACGTGCGAGCTCTTCAATGCGTTAGCCTATCACAGGACGCGTGCGGGATTACAAACGTCCGCCATGTTTGTTTGTTTTTATTCTGGTGCTTTTAGTTTTTAGTTCGTCGGCGTTCAGTGAAATTCACACTATCATCTTGTTCAACCAATAACACAATTTTTACTGTATAAGTGGCGCAAAGTATAGAAGAGCGACACCTTCACGCACGCGCGTACACACACACGCGCAAACACACACACACACACACACACACACACACACACACACACAC
>NW_014580222.1:15773-17082 GCF_000485595.1 Priapulus caudatus | reverse complement strand
AAAGAGGGAGGGGGCAGGAGAAACCGTGAGAGAAGACACGGAGCGGTGTGGGGAGGGGGAAGGGTAGATGAAGGAAGAGGAGATATAGTTATAGAAGAAAGTGACGAGAGAGGAGTAAAGGGAAGGAAGAAGCGAAGGTTATGAGAGAAGGGGGGGAGGGTGATGAGAACGCAAGGACGGAAAGGAAGAGGGGAGAGGAAGAAAGGAAGGTGGGAGGGTAGTGGGAGATAGGAGAGAGGGAAGGGAGAGGGGTGCGGGAGAGACGAGAAAGAGAGGTAAAGGATGGGGAGGGAGGAGGGGGAGAAAGGGAGACATGAGGGACGTGGGAGGAGGGTAAAGGATGGGGAGGGAGGAGGGGGAGAAAGGGAGACAAATTACATTTGTGATGATTTACTCCTGATGTTATAATTAGGGTTCCTATATACAGAGGGCAGAGTCTATATACATATGCAGAATCTCTATATATAGGGACTCTAGTTATAATAGGTGAGAATGATATTTGGGGGAGAGAGAAAGGTGGTGGCGGGAGGCTGGATGTTATTGTATCATATATCTATGTGCTAGCAGCAGCATACACGCAGCGAAGAATACCCTACATATAGTCACATGCAGCCCCACCGCATACCCTCCTTCTCCCTCTCTCACTGTCTCATTCTCCCTCTCTCACTGTCTGCTTCTCCCTCTCTCACTGTCTGCTTCTCCCTCTCTCACTGTCTGCTTCTCCCTCTCTCACTGTCTGCTTCTCCCTCTCTCACTGTCTCCTTCTTCCTCTCTCACTGTCTCCTTCTCCCTCTCTCGCTGTTTCCTTCTCCCTCTCTCGCTGTCTCCTTCTCCCTCTCTCACTGTCTCCTTCTCCCTCTCTCACTGTCTCCTTCTCCCTCTCTCACTGTCTCCTTCTCCCTCTCTCACTGTCTCCTTCTCCCTCTCTCGCTGTCTCCTTCTCCCTCTCTCACTGTCTCCTTCTCCCTCTCTCGCTGTCTCCTTCTACATCTCTCACTGTCTCCTTATCCCTATCTCACTGTCTCCTGCTCTCTCTCTCTCACTATCTCTCTCTCTGTCACTGTCTATGTCTCGTCACTTTTTCGCTCTCACTCTTCCTCTCTCTTCCTCACTCTCTCTCTATCCCCTTTTTTCTCACTCACTTACATCTGCCCCTCACTCGCACCCTCCCCCTTCTCGCGCGCTCTCTCTCCCTCTCTCGCTCACAGTCACTTCTCTCAATACAGTCACTTCAAATATATATATATATATATATAGATAGATAGATAGATAGATAGATAGATAGATAGATAGATAGATAGATAGATAG
>NW_014580222.1:7740-12314 GCF_000485595.1 Priapulus caudatus | reverse complement strand
GATAGATAGATAGATAGATA
Source organism: Priapulus caudatus (assembly GCF_000485595.1). Lineage (NCBI taxonomy): Eukaryota > Metazoa > Priapulida > Priapulimorpha > Priapulimorphida > Priapulidae > Priapulus > Priapulus caudatus. Next base: position 12,294 of record NW_014580222.1, on the reverse strand, counting down.
GATAGATAGATAGATAGATAGATAGATAGATAGATATAGAGAGAGAGAGAGCGCGCGCGAAAGAGAGAAAGGGGAGAGGTGTTGAGAGAACAGGGAGAATAGAGAAAGAGAGACACCGAGAGAGCGTGACGCAATATGTAAACGTATCGCTAGGTTCGCTGTCACAATAGCTGCATTCACACCCTGCCACGGCTCCCCGCCACCATCAAATATCGCAACTTTCCGTAAAAAGCGAGCGAACAGCGAAGTAAAACGATTCGCGGGTTTATCGCAAATTCACTAATAATCGGCCTAATCGCACGAGCTAAGCTCCTGCGTGTGTGTACGTTTACTAAGGGGTGTGTGATAGTGCCTGGGTCCGGATACATGACATCTACGCGCATGTATGTATGTAGAGTGCAGAGGTGAGCTAGGGTGCAAGGGGTGCAATCCCCATAGATTTTGGAGCAAAATTAAAAAAATAAATTGTTCTTCTAAAAGAGAATTGTCGTAGTCAGAATGAAGGCTGTACATGTACTCAAAAGAGCCTCAAATACCATCTCCTGCGATCTATATTTTCAAAACCTTCTGTGGGAGGGCCCCCAGACCCCCACCTGTTTCTCACCCACTCATTGAAATCCTGAATCCGCCACTGCCCCCTTAGGAATTTGCTCAGCCACAGCCCTGGGTACAGGTGGTGTTGTCCTGCGTAACGGCGTTATATATAAGGTAGAACACGTGCAACGGACTATGGTTACTAAAGGAAATTTTACTTAAGAAATTTTCTAATCAGAAATATTTATTTTTACCGAGTTGAAATTATTATTACGCGGTAAAATATCATTATTTCTGAGCAAATAACGGCTACAAACGGCTGTTGCAACATCCATTGTAACGTCACGTTCCCTAGTTAACGTCACTTCCTGCATTGCTGCTCGACTCATCGCTACTATTGTTGTTGCTGACGTCACTTCCTCTATTGATGCTCGACTCATCGCTACTCTTGTCACTATTGTTGTCGTTGACGTCACTTCCTGTATTGGCGCTGCTGTCGTGGTGGGTGGTGGTGGGGGGGGGGGTCCAGTGGAGTTGACGGTGGAAGCAGCAGTAAGTTCCAACACTACATACCAGTAGGTCGGTCAGTAATAATCATGTCAACTCACACTGACACTCACATGAGTCTGACTGCGCATGTATAAGAAAGAGAGAAAGAGAGAGAGAGAGAGAGAGAGAGAGAGAGACTCTCTCCCCTCTCCCGCTCGCTCGCGCCTCTTTCTCCCCTCTCTGCGCCCCCTCTTCGCCTTTTTCCCCTCTCCCCCTCTCTCCCCCTCTCTCCCCCTCTCTCCCCCTCTCTCCCCCTTTCCCGCTCGCTCGCCACTCTCTCTCTCCTCCTCTCTCCTCTCTCCCTCTCTCCCCCTCTTCTCCCTTCTCCCCTCTCTCCCCTCTCTCCCTCTCTCCCCTCTCTTCCCTCTTCTGCCCTTTCCCGCTCGCTCGCACTCTCTCTTCTCCTCCTCTCTCACCCTCTTCCTCTCTCCCTCTCTCTCCCTCGCTCGCTCGTGCTCGTTCTCTCCCCTCGTTCCCTCTCTCCCCCCTCTCTCGCCCCTCTCCCGCTCGCTCGTGCTCTCTCTCTCCCCCCTCTCTCCTCCCTCTCTCTCTCTCTCCCTCTCTCCTCTCTTCTCTCTCTCTCTCTCTCTCTCTCTCTCTCTTCTTCTCTCCCCCCTCTTCCCCTCCGCTCCCGCCTCTCCCTTCTCCCACTCGCTCGCACGCTCTCTCTCCCTCCCCTCCCCCTCTCTCTCCCTCTCCATTTCGCTCTTCCTCTCTCTCCTTCTCTTCTCCCTCTCTCTTCCTCTCCTGTCCCTCTCTCTCCCTTCTTCCTCCTTTTCTTCCCCCCTCTCTCGCTCGCGCTCTCTCTCCTGTTCTCTCCCCGTTCTCTCCCCCTCTCCCGCTCGCTCGCGCCTCTTCTGCTTTCCCTCTCTCCCGCCTCTCTTCCCCTCTATCTCTCTCTCTCCCCCCCTCTCTTCCCCCTCTTCCACTCGCTCGCCTCTCTCTTTCCCTCTCTCCCGCCTCTCCCGCTCGCGCTCTCTCTCTCTCTCTCCCTTTTCTCCCCTCTCTGCTGCTTTCTCTCTCCTCTCTCGGCTCCCTCTCTCCCCCCGGTCTCTCCCCCCATCTTCCCTCTCTCCCCGCCCTCTCTCTCTCTCTCTGCTCACGCTCTCTGTTCGGGTCTTTCTCTGGGCTCTCATCTCTTCTCTCTCTCTCTCTCTCTCTCTCTCTCTCTCTCTCTCTCTCTCTATTTCTCGCTCTCTCTCTTCTCGCTCATCTCTCCCTTCTCGGCTCTCTTTCTCGCTCTCTCTCTTCTCGCGCCTCTTCCCCCCTCTCTCTCTCTCTCTCTTTCCTCTCTCTCTTCCCCATCTCTCTCTCTCTCTCTCTCTCTCTCTCTCTCTCACTCTATTCTCTCTCTCTCTCTCTCTCTCTCTTTCTCTCTCTCCCCATCTCTCTCTCTCTCTCTCTCTCTCTCTCTCTCTCTCTCTTTCTCTCTCTCTTCTCTTCTCTCTCTTCTCTCTTCTCTTCTTCTCTCTCTCGCCTCTCTCGTCTTCTCTCTCTCTCTCTCTCTCTGTCTCTTNGGGAGAGAGGGGTAGAGAGGGAGAGAGAGAGAGAGCTCGCTATATCGGCTTACTTAAATGAATCCGTCGTCGCTCGTCTACGAGCTGCAGCTGAGTTCACATGTTTAGCATGAATATTTCAGGCGGGCGGCTAGCAGCAACAATGGCGTACAATGGCGCTCAACAATAGCCGCGGCACGCTCATAATGGAACGCCGCGCAAAAACTCCCCGCACGCACGAAAATCATTACAAGCTTTTGTTCGATGTTCTATTGTGACCCATAATCCCTTTATTCAGCGACATTGTTGACGCTGAAAGAGAACGCGGCTGGAAATTACCGATGAATAAGGCGAAACAAGCTAAAACACTCCAATTAAAACCGCCATGGAGGGCTTGCATTATTGCGATTTCTAAGCGCGCATAGAACGCGCCCGGACCAGGCTTCCGTTTAAGCGATTGCATTCGGCATTATGTGTGCATTTTGTATGATTAATGCTGGCGACTGAAGGACAATAGCGAGGAAGAACTACGCTCACGACAACAGAATGTGAGCAGTAATTGCATACGAGCGGGGCGGTCGCTGAATGCGGCGATAATGAGCTACAAACTCACGCACATTTAAACCCTGCGCGTAATAGAGCGATGAAAGTTACGAAATAACGCAGGGAAGCTGATGACGGGGTCATCCCTCCGTCATCAGCATCCCTCCGTCATCCCTCCGTCATCCCTCCGTCATCCCTCCGTCATCCCTCCGTCATCCCTCCGTCATCCCTCCGTCATCCCGGAGGGATGACGGAGGGATGACGGAGGGATGACGGAGGGATGACGGAGGGATGACGGAGGGATGCTTCACTGCTGTGTGGTTAGGTTTCACTGATAAACGCCAACCATTCGCACAATACTGCGCCACGATACAGGCAGCGCCACAGCACGGCAACAGCGAAACCGTGGCTGCATTAGTAGATTTTTCTCCTGTATGCACATGTATAAACTCATATATATATATATATATATATATATCGGGTTAATAATGTTTTGTCATTATTAACATGATATTATATTTATATATTGCTATCCTCCTCATGTATATACCTGCATACACATCTGTACACACCTGTACATACTTGTATATACCCATATATACTGGAATACACCTGTAGGTATCTGTATACATCTGTATTTATCTGCAGACACCTGCACACACCTGCACACACCTGTATATATCTTAATATACCTGTATATATTTGCATATACCTGTGCGCACTTGCACACACGTGTATATACCTGTATATACCTGTGGGCGTGTTGCACGCATACAGTACATGTTAAGCTGACGGCCGCATTATGCAGAGCGAACGCATCCGAAATACCGTTTCCTGGAAGAGCGCATGAGACAGATGGAGGAGGGAGGAGGAAGGAGGGAGGGAAGAGAGAGGCAGGAGGAGGGAGGAGGGAGGAGGGAGGAGAGGGAGGAGGGAGGATGGAGGAGGCAAGGATTGACTATAGAGAGTGAGAGGATAGTGCGAGAGAAAGGCTAACCTGACAGCTCCGTATCGTGATGACGTATGCGGGGTTCTCTCTCGCGCCCGCGTATCTCACGCGCTGCCATCAACACCGGCTGCATTGACATACACGTGATCAGCGTAGTTACGCTGGCTGCCGCCAGGGTGCAGCATAGTGCAGTGAGGAATGTCGAGCAATAAAATGATCACCACTAATGACTGGGTTTACACGCACGCACGCATGCATGCACATACAGACGCACGCACATACGCACGTACGTACGCATGTACGAACATATAGACACGCACGCACGCGCGCACGCACGCCTGTAAGCACACGCATGCACGCACGCAGATATACTCATGTACGAACATAAAGACACGCACATGCATGCACGCACATGCATGCACGTACACGCGTACGCTTCGTTTGACGGATTAGCACGTTATTAAGGGACGACAGCAGCGTTTA
>NW_014580222.1:2862-4880 GCF_000485595.1 Priapulus caudatus | reverse complement strand
TGTTGCTACTGTTGCTACTGTTGCTACTGCTGCTGCTGCTGTTGCTGCTGTTGCTGCTGTTGTTGCTGCTGCTGCTGCTGTTGCTGCTGCTGCTGCTGTTGCTGCTGTTGCTGCTGTTGCTGCTGCTGCTGTTGCTGCGCCCACACGCTGACGGTATGTAAATATCTCACAGCCGATGACGTACGAGCGTATAATGCCTGCCACGAGCTGGCACTAGCGTCTAATGCCTGCCACGAGCTTGCACTAGCGTCTAATGCCTGCCACGAGGGAGACAGTGTGTTACCATCACGCTCTCACTCTGTCGCCCTCACAAACCCATAGTTAACGTGTTACATGTTACTGCGACCGCTGCTATTGTTGCTGTCGCTATTGTTAGTGCTGCTGCTGCTGCCACTGAAAAAACAGCAGTAACAACAATAACAGCAGCAGCAACAGCAGCAGTAGCAGCAGCAGTAGCAGCAGCAGCAGTAACAACAACATCAACAGTAGCAGCAACAATAGCAGCAGCAGTAGCAACACCACCACCACCACCCCCAACAACAACAACAACAACAACAACAACAACAACAACAACAACAACAACAACAACAACAACAGTAGCAGTAACAACAACAAGAGCAGCAGCAGCATCAGCAGCAGTAGCAGCCGCAGCAGCAGCAGCATCATCACCAGCAGCAGCATCACCAGCAGCAGTAGCAGCAGCATCACCAGCAGCAGTAGCAGCAGCAGTAAGAGCGGCAGTAGCAGTAAGAACTATCGTCTGTCTATCATGTCTTGACAATCAGAGAATCGTGGAAACTTTAATCGCTTACGATCTGACATTAATCCTTTTCGTCACAATTCTGCATGAGATAGTGTGCAGCCGTGTATATTTATGCATAGCAGACATTACTGACTGATGAGGAGACGGGATGGGAGAGAGACACAGAGAGAGAGAGGCGTGTGTGTGAGAGGAGAGAGAGAGAAGCGTGTGTGTGAGAGAGAGAGAGTGTGTGTGAGAGAGAGAGAGAGAGAGAGAGAGAGAGAGAGAGAGTGTGTGTGAGGACGAGAGAGAGAGAGCGTGTGTGCGAGAGAGAGAGGAGCGTGCGTGTGATGAGAAGAGAGAGAGAGAGAGAAAAGGAGAAGAGAAAGCGCGAGAGAGAGCGTGGCGAGAGCGAGAGAGAGAGAGAGAGAGAGAGGAGAGAGAGAGAGAGAGAAAGCGCGAGAGAGAGCTGCGAACGAGAGAGAGAGAGAGAGGAGAGAGAGAGAGAGAGAGAGAGAGAGAGAGAGAGAGAGAGAGAGTAAAGAGAAGAGAGAGTAAGAGAGAGAAGAGCGAGAGAGCGAGAAGAGAGAGAGAGAGTAGCGAGAGAGCGAGGAAGAGAGAGAGAGAGAGAGAGAGAGAGAGAGAGATGAGAGAGAAGAGAGCGGGTGTGTGTGTGAGAAGAGAGAGAGAGAGAAGCGTGTGTGTGTGTGTGTGGTGAGAGAGAGAGAGAGAGAGAGAGAGAGAGAGAGAGAAATCGTGGTGTGTGAGAGAGAGAGAGAGAGAGCGTGTGTGTGTGTGAGAGAGAGAGAGCAGAGAGAGAGAGAGAGAGAGAGAGAAAGCGAGAGAGAGAGCGTAGCGAGACGAGAGAGAAGAGAGAGAGAGAGAGAGAGAAAGAGCGTGCGAGAGAGAGAGCGAAAGAGAGAGAGTAAGAGAGACAGAGGAGCGACGAGAGGCGAGGAAGAGAGAGAGAAAGAGAGCGAGAGAGTAGATGAGAGAGAGAGAGAGAGCGCGAGAGAGAGAAGAGCGCGCGAAGGAAGAGAGAGAGAGAGCGAGAGAGAGAGAGAGAGAGAGTAGAGAGAGAGAGAGAGAAGAGAGAGAGAGGGAGAGAGAGAAAGAGCAGCGCGCAGCAGCAGCGCGCAAGCGCGGGAGAGAGAGAGAGGAGAGAGAGAGAGAGAGTGTGGGCGAGAAGAGCGAGAGAGAACAAATAAGAGAGAAGCGATGTTTGGTAGAGAGGAGATTGAAACATTCAGAGACTACGGAGCTACACGGTCAGCGC
>NW_014580221.1:18986-19408 GCF_000485595.1 Priapulus caudatus | reverse complement strand
ATTGCCGTGATCTGTAAGGCTACCGTGACATTGCTGTAATCTGTAAGGCTACTGTGACATTGCAGTGATCTGTAAGGCTACTGTGACATTGCCGTGATCTGTAAGGCTACCGTGACATTGCTGTAATCTGTAAGGCTACTGTGACATTGCTGTGATCTGTAAGGCTACTGTGACATTGCTGTAATCTGTAAGGCTACTGTGACATTGCTGTAATCTGTAAGGCTACTGTGACATTGCTGTAATCTGCGAGGCTACCGTGACATTGCTGTAATCTGTAAGGCTACTGTGACATTGCTGCCTGTGACATTGCTGTAATCTCATCTGTAAGGCTACTGTGACATTGCAGTGATCTGTAAGGCTACCGTGACATTGCTGTGATCTGTAAGGCTACTGTGACATTGCTGTGATCTGTAAGGCTACCG
>NW_014580221.1:16938-17420 GCF_000485595.1 Priapulus caudatus | reverse complement strand
TGATCTGTAAGGCTACTGTGACATTGCTGTAATCTGCGAGGCTACCGTGACATTGCTGTGATCTGTAAGGCTACTGTGACATTGCAGTGATCTGTAAGGCTACTGTGACATTGCAGTGATCTGCGAGGCTACTGTGACATTGCTGTAATCTGTAAGGCTACTGTGACATTGCAGTGATCTGTAAGGCTACTGTGACATTGCTGTAATCTGTAAGGCTACTGTGACATTGCTGTAATCTGTAAGGCTACTGTGACATTGCCGTGATCTGTAAGGCTACCGTGACATTGCTGTAATCTGTAAGGCTACTGTGACATTGCTGTAATCTGTAAGGCTACTTATGACATTGCCGTGATCTGTAAGGCTACTGTGACATTGCTGTAATCTGCGAAGCTACCGTGACATTGCTGTAATCTGTAAGGCTACTGTGACATTGCCGTGATCTGTAAGGCTACTGTGACATTGCTGTAATCTGCGAAGCTACC
>NW_014580221.1:12221-12469 GCF_000485595.1 Priapulus caudatus | reverse complement strand
ATGAGAGATGTATGTACTGTAGGTATGTAGAGAGATGTATGTACTGTAGAGATGTAGAGAGATGTATGTACTGTAGAGATGTAGAGAGATGTATGTACTGTAGAGATGATGAGAGATGTATGTACTGTAGAGATGTACGTCCTGTATGAGAGATGATGAGAGATGTATGTACTGTAGAGATGTAGAGAGATGTATGTACTGTAGAGATGTAGAGAGATGTATGTACTGTAGAGATGTAGAGAGATGTA
>NW_014580221.1:7326-7564 GCF_000485595.1 Priapulus caudatus | reverse complement strand
AGATGTATGTACTGTAGGTATGTAGAGAGATGTATGTACTGTAGAGATGATGAGAGATGTATGTACTGTAGAGATGTAGAGAGATGTATGTACTGTAGAGATGTAGAGAGATGTATGTACTGTAGAGATGTACGTCCTGTATGAGAGATGATGAGAGATGTATGTACTGTAGAGATGTAGAGAGATGTATGTACTGTAGGTATGTAGAGAGATGTATGTACTGTAGAGATGTAGAGAG
>NW_014580221.1:1153-5629 GCF_000485595.1 Priapulus caudatus | reverse complement strand
TATGTACTTGTAGGAGATGTAGAGAGATGTATGTTATTGTTAGAGATGTAGAGAGAATGTATTGTTTTACTGTTAGAGGATGATGAGATATGTAGCTCCCTACGTGTAGAGAATGGGTAGAGGAGATGTATGTGTCTGTAGGAGAGTGCTCCAGAGCAGAGTATGTACTGTAGACGTGTAGAGAGATGTTATGTACTGTAGAGATGTAGAGTAGATGCTCTCTCATGTAGAATGCAGAGAGATGTATTGACTGATAGAGATAGTAGAGGAATGTATTAACTGTAGACGAGGTCATAGAGAAAGTAAGTTGTACTGATAGAGAAGATCGGAGAGCATGTATGTAGCTGTAGAGATGACGAGAGATGTGATGTACTGTAGACTGATGATGAGGGATGTGACTGTCCTTGTAGAGATGTAGAGAAATATGCACTGTGAATATGGTAGACGAGCATTACGGTACCTGTAGAGGATGATGAGAGATGTATGTACTGTCCGAGACTGTAGGGAGATGTATGTCTTTCGGAGATGTAGAGAACAGATGGTATGCACGTGTAGAAGTGTAGAGAGATGTACTGTACTGTCAGAGATGATGAGAGATGGTATGTTAGTGTAGAGAATGTAGAGAGAATGTATGCACTAGAGAATGTAGAGGAGTGTATGGCACTGTAGGAGATTGTCAGGAGAGATGTATGTACGGTAGAGGGATGATAGCGTCTGTATGAGAGCATGATGAGAGATGTATACTGTAGAGATGTAGAAGATGATGTTCTGTCAGAATGTAGGAGTGGTAGTTTAATGGTAGAGATGTAGAGAGAGTGTATGTAGTTAGAGATGGTAGAGATGTACGTCAATGATGTGAGAGATGATAGAGAGATGCTATGTACTGTAGAGATGTAGAGAGATGTAATGTACTGTAGAGATGATCTAGAGATGGATGAATGGACTGCTAGAAGGATGTGAGAGATGTTATGTACTGTAGAGAGATGTAGAGACGTATGATTACTGTTAGAGATGTAGAAAGAATTTATGTACCTGTAGAGATGGGTAGAGGATGCTATGTACTGTAGGATGTAGAGAGATGTAGTATGTAGAGATGTAGATGTGATGTACTGTACTGAGAGATGGTACGTCCTGTATGACGAGATGATGAGGGATGTATGTGTCTGTAGAGATGTCGTCCTGTCATGAGAGATGATGGAGATATGAATCTAATGTAGATATGTAGGGACTGTATGCTCTCGTAGAGAGCATAGTAAGGAGAGATTTATGTTACTTAGAGATGTAGAGAGATGTATGTCTGTAGCGATGTTAGAGAGATGTTATTGTCACTGTAGAGATGTACGTCCTGTGATGAGAGATGATGGAGATTTGTCCTCTAGAGATGTTGAAGTGTTATGTACTGTAGAATGTAGAGAGATTGTATGTACTGTATAGATGATGTAGAGAATGTTTGTACTGTAGAATGATGAGAGATGTATGTTAACTGTTAGGATGTTACGCTCCTGTAATGAGAGATGTGACGAGAGGTGTATGTACGGAGAGATGTAGCCGTCGCTGTATGAGAGTGATGAGAGATGTAATTACTGTAGAGAATGAGACGTCCTGTATGAGAGGATGATGAGAGTGTATGTACTGTGAGATGTAAGAGATGTAATGGTACTGTGGAGAGTACGTTCCTGTGATGAGACGGATGACTGAGAGATGTTATTTACCTGTAAGAGATGGATAGGAGATGGTATGTACGTAGAGAATGATGAGATGATGGTACTGTAGAGGATGACTGAGGGATAGTATTATTAGTGAGAGCTATGTACGGCTGTATGGTGCGAAGATTGAGTGAGAGATGTAGTGTACTGTGGAGCTGTAGAGAATGTTGTATGAAAGAATTAATTCTGGTAGGAGAGATGGATGAGAGAGGCTTGTATGTTAGAGATTGGTGACGTCCTGTTGAGAGATGTATGAGAGATGTATGTACTGTAGAGATGTATAGAGAGATGTACATGTACTGTAGAGCATGTACGTCTGTATGAGGATATGAGAGATGTACTGTACTTAGAGATGTGACGAGAGTGGTATGTACTGTAGAGATGATGAGCGTTATGTACTGTAGAGTGATGAGAGATTTATGACTTGTAGAGATGTCTTCCCTGTATGGCAGAGGATTGAGTGGATATATATGTATGTTATGTGAGATGATGAGAGATGTCATGTACTGCGGAGATGTAGTCCTTGTTATGAGAGATGATGAGAGTTATGTATGATAGAGATGTAGTCTGTATGAGAGATACTGCAGAGATTGTTATATGTAAGGAATGTAGAGGATGATGTTGTCTGTAGGAGATGTAGGAGCATGTATGTACTGGAGAGATGTAGAAAGATTATGTTACTTGCTAGGATGTAGAGGGAGATGATGTATGTTAGAGATTGCTTAGAGGATGTATGTATGTAGAGATGTTAGAGAGATGTAGTGTACTTGTAAGAGATGTTAGAGAGAGGTACTTTGACCTGTAGGAGAGTGTAGAGATGTAGAGTGATGTATGTACTGTAGAGATGTACGTCCTGTATATGAGAGATGATGAGAGATGTATGTACTGTAGAGATGTAGAGAGATGTATGTACTGTAGAGATGATGAGAGATGTATGTACTGTAGAGATGTAGAGAGATGTATGTACTGTAGAAATGTAGAGAGATGTATGTACTGTAGAGATGTAGAGAGATTTATGTACTGTAGAGATGTAGAGAGATGTATGTACTGTAGAGATGTAGAGAGATGTATGTACTGTAGAGATGTAGAGAGATGTATGTACTGTAGAGATGTAGAGAGATTTATGTACTGTAGAGATGTAGAGAGATGTATGCACTGTAGAGATGTAGAGAGATACTTTATTATGTACTCTTGATGATATCAGAAGTAGATTATAGGGAATTATTCTAATAGGAAAATCTGATGAAACTTCTGATGATATGTAGCCTTATTTCACTGGAAAGCAGACAGGTCGCAATATCAGTCACCAATCACACCTTCCCCTTGCTCAGTTCTTCCCTGATGAGCTCCGCCAAACGCTCGAAGCCCTGTAAAAAAGTAAAACATTAATTAAGTAAATTAAAAACATGGTTCAGTGATGTAACCGAGTACGGTCCGCAATTGCTGGGCGGCGAGCTGCGCTCTCTATGCGTCGAACGCCATGTTATGTTACCTTTGTCCTACACGTGTGTTTGATCGCACCAGACGAAATTTATCGCGCAGTCGCTGTTGACAGAGCTATCCTAAATGTGCAAACATTTTCGATTATATATTGGCCAGTGTATGCACATACACTCGTAGCATATTTCGATTCAAGTAGTATATCATCCAGGAAATAGATGAGTGCGTAGTACGTGCGTAAGTACAAATAGGCCACAGCACACGCTAGTGTGAGTGCGCGCCGACCTTTTTTTCTGAGAATTATGTCCAACATCTCAGAATCTCAACTTTACGAGCGTTATTAAACTGAAGGCACGCCAATCAATAATACGATTAAATAAAACATCAGCTGTAAAAAAACAGTGATTTAAGAGCGGGTGAAGAAGATAGAAGAGAGAAGGATAGGAGAGATGAGACGAGAGACGTTAGAGGAGCAGTTAAAGAGGCTGCAAAGGAAGGAACACGAGAGCGAGAAACAAACCAAGAAAACAACGGAAAATATCGACAGGGAACGAGGACGAAATGAAAGTGTTCAATGACACTGTAGCTCACCACAAAAAAAATGACACAATGAGTGAGTAAGAAGGAAGTCAGTTTTAATTGAGCATACCACTCGACGTACATTATAGATAATGGATTGCCTATCTGGAGGTATATCGCATAATAATTAGCTTATAACAAAATGAATCACAATTTGTGACCCTCGTAGACTGGCGCTTATACCCGCTTGTGTAGCGATGGGTTTGAAATAAATAGGTTCTATGCTTGCTACGTTCCGACATTGTTTGTAATCGTTACTCTAATATACGATGTTTATCCCGGAGAGCAGCAGGGTTGGGAAAGGAAAGAAGGTGATCGAGATTTTTAGTGTGTCGATATCAAGATCATTGTCAATTGAAATCTTGTAAAACGAGACCAGACGAGTGTGACACCACAGACTGTTTTGTGTCTAGTAGTAATATGTCTTATATAATTGCGCATTGAGCGGCTGTTACCTAATTTGGCTTAATATTGTTTATTTTACAATACTCAAACCACCCCTAGCCCTCTTATTTCACTTCACATACCCAATACATGCCAGTCACAGATGCTCTTTTAGTAACCTATACACTGTTTTACTGATGATGGACATTAATTTCCTGTGTGTGTGTTCTCTGACAAAAAATCTGCCGTGTGCTCGCAAAGTACGTCGACTGGCGCTGCTTCAAAATAGGGACGTTTTAATTCATGAAGGAGCATAGCAGAGTAACAAGAATACCCAAATTTCAAACATTGTGGGCCATAACGGTTT
>NW_014580221.1:0-520 GCF_000485595.1 Priapulus caudatus | reverse complement strand
CTTACACCTACACACCTTCGTGAGGCGTCGGCAGTAGGAGCGAATAACCGACACCGCCCACATTCGTGGCGGAGCGACCCGACACGCGCGGAAGAGAGAGAGAGTGACGGTGTGAGACTTGGTGGCCTGGTTGACATAGCGACGATGGTGGCCTGTGCGCGCCCGCTCTCGCAGACGATGCGCGCCGCCATTGCTACGGCTCTGCTGCTGAGCGCTACGTTACTCACCGTCGCGCACGCAGACGTGAACGGCACGAACGATGCAGACGTGCTAGAGAACCGAACCTGGCGTAGGATTAGGCAAGTGACACACTACATCGCTTTTACATACGCTTAGCTCATCCATGCACGTAAACAGGCGCGTGTGTGGTCTCTCTCTCTCTCTCTCTCCGATTCACCTTTTATATCTCTTGCCATTTTCCCTGTCGCTACACGGGACACGTCTTTGCTCTTTGCATTGCACACACACACACTCACACACACACACACACACACACACACACACACACACACACACACAC
>NW_014580220.1:28589-31370 GCF_000485595.1 Priapulus caudatus | reverse complement strand
GTGGATGTACACACAGCACGGGATGTGTGAGTGAGTGGTGGATGTACACACACAGCCCGGGATGTGTGAGTGAGTGGTGGATGTACACACAGCCCGGGATGTGTGAGTGAGTGGTGGATGTACACACAGCCCGGGATACGTGAGTGAGTGGTGGATGCACACACAGCCCGGGATGTGTGAGTGAGTGGTGGATGTACACACAGCCCGGGATGTGTGAGTGAGTGGTGGATGCACACACAGCCCGGGATGTGTGAGTGAGTGGTGGNACACATAGCCGGGATGCGTGAGTTGAGTGTGGATATAAACAGCGGATTGATGAGTGATGTGGTGGTGTACACACAGCAGGGATTAATGAGTGAGTGGTGATGTACCAGCCCGGGATAACGTGGTGAGTGGATGGATGTACACAGCCGGGATGTGTGAGTGGTGAGTGTGATGTAACACAGCCGGGAGTGTGAGTGAGTGAAGTGGTGGATTCACACAGCGGGATCGTGATGATGGTGGGATGTAACACCGACCCGGGATGCGTGAGTGTAGTGGTGGCTGTACACACAGGGATGCGTGAGTGAGTGGTGGATGTACCCACAGCCCTGGGATGCGTGACGTGAGTGGTGGATGTACACACAGCCGGATGACGTGAGTGAGTGGTGGATGTACACAAGCACGGAGATGCGTGAGTGGAGTGGTGGATGGTACAACAGCACGGGATGTTGTTGAGTGTGGGTGGATGTACACACGCAAGGGATGCGTTGAGTGAGTGAAGTGGTGGATGATACACACCACCGGGATGCGTGGTGAGTGGATGATGTAGCAGCCGGATGTGTGAGTGGAGTGAGTGGTGATGATTACCACCAAGGCGGGGATGCGTGAGTGAATGGTGGATGTACACACAGCCGGGTAGCGTGAGTGAGTTGGTGAGAATGTACACACAGCCGGGATGGTGAGTGGCTGGTGGATTAACACAGCCCGGGATGCGTGAGTGAGTGTGGATGTACCACAGCGGGATGCGTGAGTGAGTGGTGATGGTACACACGTCCGGGATGCGTGAGTGAGTGGTGGATATACCACGCCGGGATGTGATGGAGCTGAGTGATGTGGTGATGTACTACTCAGCCCGGGGATGAGTGAGTGATGTGGTGGATGTAGCCATCAGCCGGGATGTAGTGAGTGAGTGAAGTGGTGGATGTACACACGCCGGATGTGTGAGTGAGTGGTGGATGTCAACCAGCCGCGGGATGAGGTTGAGTGAGTGGTGGATGTTACAAAGCGGGATGTGTGAGTTGAGTGAGTGGTGGATGTACACCAGCCCGGGATGGTGAGTGAAGTGAGGGTGGATGTACGGCACGCCGGTTGTGAGTGAGTGGTGGATGTCACAGCCTGGGATGCGTGAGTGCAGTTGGTGGTGTACAGCAGCCGGGATGCGTGAGTGAGTGATGGTCGTGACTGTACACACAGCCCGGGATGGCGTGAGTGAGTTGAGTGGTGGATGTAACACAGCCCGGGATGTGATGAGTGGTTGGTGGATGTACACAACAGCCCGGGATGCGTAGAGTGAGTGAGTGGTGGATTGTCCCACCCGGGTGTGTGAGTAGAGATGGTGGATTGTAGCACAGCCCGGATGCGGTGAGTGAGTGAGTGGTGATGTACAACGGCCCGGGATGTGTGGTGAGTGGGTGGATGTACACAAGCAGCGGGATGCGTGAAGTGAAGTTTCGGGTGGATGTCCACAGCCGGGATAGCGTGAGTTGAGTGAGTGGTGGATGTACACACAGCCCGGGATATGGCGTGAGTGAGTGTGGTGGTGTACACACAGCAGGGATAGCGTGAGTTGATGGTGGATTGTACACACAGCCCGGCGATGCGGTGAGTGAGTGATTTGGATAGTAACACAGCCGGGATGAGTGAGTGAGTGGATGGAATGTACCACCAGCCGGGATCGTGAGTGAGTAGGTTGGAATGTACAACACAGCCCCGGGATGCGTGAGTGAAGTGGTGGATTGTAATACACAGCCGGGATAGCGTGAGTGAGATGAGATGTGGATGTACACACAGCTCAGGATATCGTGAGTTGAGTGGTGGATGTACAACAGCCGGGATGGCGTGAGTGAGTGAGTGGCTGTAACACAGCCGGCGGGATCGGTGAGTGAGTGGTGGAATGTTACACGCCCGGGATGCGTGACGTGTGAGTGGTGGATATACACCAAGGTCCGCGAGGATGAGTGAAGTGAGTGGTGGATAGTACACCAGGCCCGGGATACGTGAAGTGATGTGGATTGGATGTACACACGCCGCGGGATGTGTGAGTGAAGTGGTGGATGTACTACAGCCGGGATTGTTGTGAGTGAGTGGATGGATGTAACACCCCGGGTTAAATGACTCGTGGAGGTTTGTAATTGTAATTCACCGGTAGGTGCTAATGACCGCACTGCATTGTCACACACTATAACATAAAGTGGATTATAGGGGTCACATATATACCACATGATATTATGTGTTATGGTCGGTAACTAGGGTAATATACGTTGGTGAGTGTTCTTATGTCGGCGACAGTCTCTCTAGTAGACGGCGCTAGCAGACCGTGGATCTACGTCGCTAAGCTGCCGTGGCGCCAGATGCCACGTAGCCAGTATAACCAGCCATTAATATTATTACCGCGCTATGTGTGCGTGCGTTTGTGTGCGTGCATGCGCGCGTGTGGTGTTACGGGCTGTGCGTCTGTATGTACTGTGCTTGCGGCGGCAGCGAAAGAGAGAGAGAGAGAGCGCGAGAGAGAGAGAGAGA
>NW_014580220.1:25928-26261 GCF_000485595.1 Priapulus caudatus | reverse complement strand
AGAGAGAGAGAGAGAGAGAGAGAGAGAGAGAGAAAGAGTGAGAGAGGAGAGCGAGAGAGAGAGATGAGAGGGAGAAGTACAGGCACAGACCGACGGCTTTGACCACCTTCCCACGTTGCTGCGGTGTGCCTCCAAGGGGAGGGAGAGGTTCGCGAGTACACGCGAGCAAATATAGCGAGCCGTCGTTAAATATGTACCAGGGGGAGGGGAGCGCTCATACATGTCCTGAAGACGTGTCTTATATTACCTCGTATATGGGCGTGAGTGCGTGTGTGTGTGTACATTTGTGTGTGTGTGTGTGTGTGTGTGTGTGTGTGTGTGTGTGTGTGTGTG
>NW_014580220.1:23478-25248 GCF_000485595.1 Priapulus caudatus | reverse complement strand
ACTGCTACACACCACAGCTGCTACACACCACACAGTGCTGCTACACACCACACAGTGCTGCTACACACCACACAGTGCTGCTACACACTATGTTTGATGGCGTCAACCTGCCGATACCTCGCCGAATATCTGCCAGCTGAGCCAGTTGAACATCGTCCCATAACGCCGAATTATGCAGGCTACCCCCCCCCATTCCCCTAAAATGTAGAGCAAGCCAACTGCCGAGTTGTATACGTATATATATATATATCAAGAATACATAATAGAGATATCTAGAGATCTCTATTATGTACAGTACTCTTGATATATATATATATATATATATATATATCATATATATCATATATATATATATATATGTCTTATTATTATAGTGTGTTTATAGTGAATCACAACTAAAACATTTGTTATCATCAGAGGAAGATAATAGGGATTCCCTATTATATACTTCTGTTATCATATATATATATATATATATATCTATACTTGATATATTCCCGTTTGGTCTCGCAATGGGTAGTCAACAAGAAAATTAGAGAACACCTTCTTGGTTCTTGTTGACCACCCATTGCGAGACAAACGGGAATATAGCAAGCAAGCTCATTTCCGCAATGGATAACGTTTTTAACATCATATATATATATATATATATATATATATATATATATATGCTCACCTGTACGTAACAGCTGGCGTGTAGTAAGGTGTGCGGGACATTAGCGGGATGTATATAATATGTGATGTTAATTACGAATAGAACTCACAGGTCGTCGTGACAACTCCGCTTGGCAGTTGATGGAGACAGATCGATGAATCATTCTGTGATGCCGATCAACCTTCATACAGTGTCACCGTGTGCGTGCGTGCGTGCGTGCGTGCGTGCGTGTGTGTGTGTGTGTGTGCGTGTGTGTATGTGCGTGCGTGTGTGTGTGTGTGTGTGTGGCCGTTCGTTGGGTGGGAGATGGGGATTATTTGAGGGTGTGTCTCGGGTGAGGCACGATCAAATCTAGGAGCTAATCTGCTAAACTGTAGCCACTCTTTACCTGCCCTAACCAGAGACGGATTATCTCGCTTTTATAAGCAACTGAGAAGCAAGAAGACAATCTACTCTTTCCAATTCCTAAAAAAAAACTCCGGTGATGCAAACAATACAGCTGTGCAAGAGCTAGCGTTGTGCACGCCATCTTGTGGTGAGTTCAGTAATGAGATATGAGAACTGCGTGTGCGCAGTGGACCAGATGGCGATGTGTGAAACATATTAGTAGCGTGACATTTCAGACAGGATATAAGACATGGACTGATGATATACAGCCCGGCTCTGCTTATTACAACGCGTGATGCATAGATGCAGACAGTGGCGTAGTTAGGGGGGGGGGGCAAAGGGGGTCATGCCCCCCCCCTGTTGATCCAAAAGTAAAAATAAAAAAATAAAAAATAATAATTGTTCTACTAAAAAGAGAATTGTCGTAGTCAGAATGAAGGCTGTACATGTACCCAAAAGTGCCTAAAATACCATATCCTGCGATCTACATTTTAAAAAATTTCTGGGGGAGGCCCACCATACCCCCCGCCTGTTTTCACCCCTCCTTTTATATTATATATCTTGGTAGCAGAGAACAATGAACAAAATTATCGCCTTTATGCATGGCGCCCAAAACAAAGATTGCAGAGCTGCGAGGTGGGGGAGCGTATAGGGTGTGGAGAGGGAGGCTGGGGAGCGTATAGGGTGTGGAGAGGGAGGCTGGGGAGCGTATAGGGTGTGGAGAGGGA
>NW_014580220.1:21518-22158 GCF_000485595.1 Priapulus caudatus | reverse complement strand
GGAGAGAGAGAGAGACGGAGAGAGAGAGAGACGGAGAGAGAGCGAGAGTGAGAGAGAGAGAGAGAGAGGGAGAGAGAGAGAGAGAGGGAGAGCCGTGGCTACCGCCGGGGTTGGGTGCGACACAATATCCGTGTATCGCGACGAACGGCTGATTCTTCGATTGATCCACTGAGCTGTCCTCTATCACTGCTGCTTCTCCGCATGCACCCACCGCGCGGGCGTGCGTGAATGAATGCCTGCGTGCGTGCGTGTGTGTGTGTGTGTCTGTGCGCGCGCACACACTCCGGATGCCACGTGCATTTACATTACTAATTGCATATCGATGATCGTGAGCATGCGTGGAGTGATGGCGGCGGCAGCGGCGGCGGCAGCGGCGGCGGCGGAGGAGTCTGTGAGGAATAAGTTATGATCACTGATCGCTGCATCGCCAACACACCTAATGTTTATGGAGGGTAGGAGAATATCGGTCTCATCGCAGCGTTTCCACTCGGAATCACCAGGGGGCACCGGCGTCGGGCCGGACGTAGACAGGTGGCTGCCTTCTAACTGCTACGCTATGTGGTCAGCCTCGTTCTCTCTCTCTCTCTCTCTCTCTTTTATCTCTTCTCTCTCTCTCTCTCTCTATCTCTTCTCTCTCTCT
>NW_014580220.1:16990-19431 GCF_000485595.1 Priapulus caudatus | reverse complement strand
GCTCACACACTCCCTCTATCGCTCACACACTCCCTCTATCACTCACACACTCCCTCTATCGCTCCCTCTATCGCTCACACACTCCCTCTATCGCTCACACGCTCCCTCTATCGCTCGCTCACTCAGCGGTCGTGTGTTATTGCAGCAGCAGAACCGGCCGGCGTACAGCACGATGAACAGCGGGTACAGCAAGCGCGGCGCGATGTCGCCAACGTCTCCTAGCGGCGGCTACCAGCAACAGAACGCCTCGTGGCCCTACTACAAGACACAACGGTTTCACTCTCCGCATCAGAACCAGTCGGTCTACGGAGGCTACCAGCCACACTCGTCGGTAAGTTGGATAAGGGTTATGTAGGTAGGACTGTGGGTGGGTGGTTGGATACCTGGGTGGGTGGTTGGATAAGGGTTAGGTAGGCTGGACTGTGGGTGGGTGGTTGGATAAGGGCTAGATAGGTAGGACTGTGGGTGGGTGGTTGGATAATGGCTAGGTAGATAGGACTGTGGGTGGGTGGTTGGATAATGGCTAGGTAGGTAGGACTGTGGGTGGGTGGTTGGATAAGGGCTAGGTAGGTAGGACTGTGGGTGGGTGGTTGGATAATGGCTAGGTAGGTAGGACTGTGGGTGGGTGGTTGGATAAGGGTTAGGTAGGTAGGACTGTGGGTGGGTGGTTGGATAAGGGCTAGGTAGGTAGGACTGTGGGTGGGTGGTTGGATAAGGGTTAGGTAGGTAGGACTGTGGGTGGATGGTTGGATAAGAGCTAGGTAGGCTGGACTGTGGGTGGATGAAAGCTAGGTATGTAGGCTTGTTAAATAGATGCTAGTGAGATATGCTTGATGGTCGGGTTGCTTGGGACGATGGGTAGTTGTATGGGTCCGTGGGTGTGTGGGTGGCTGAGTGGTTGGATAAATGGATGGCTAGATGAATAGTTAAATGAATGGATGGATGTGTGGATGGATGGTAGGATGAGTGCACATGTGGAACTACGTTGTAAGGGTTTGGTGGGCCAGTCACTGATGGATAGATGGACTGACCACAGTTAGTTAATGGGTAGTGATGTTAGTTCGTGTGTGTGGCCCACCCACTACTAAGCAGAAGCAACAGTATGGTCGAAGACGCATCCAATCGTCTCTCCCTTGCTGGCAAGGTTCGCCACATCGCTCCATCGGGATGCGTCACCGTGGCGACGAGACAACGGCAGCGCTACAACTCCAGAATCGCACGTTCTTATTCTCCCCCTGAAAATAAATCGGGTCAACGGAATAGGATCAGCGTCTGGATACGTCGCACGCCGCCCGCGTGTGCCGCCACCATCGCCGCCGAGTCAATCGATAGTTATTACATATAATAATTAATTACATATAGTTGGATCGTGTTGAGGTTAGGAATCCAGTAGGTGTCTTCTCTCTACAGTGGATTGCCCTAGGGGGCTCTGGTGAGGGGGAGGGGTTGAAAAAACATTTCTCATATGACAAGCATTTGTGTGTGTGGGAGTGCAGCCACGCCGTCGACGTGGCATAGCGGTGGCCGTGTGTGTGTTATGTCTGCGCTGCCGCCGCCATCAAACTAATGATCTCTCGATCGCGCACGATCTCTCGCATGATCTCTCGATCGCGCATGATCTCTCACATGATCTCTCGATCGCGCACGATCTCTCGCATGATCTCTCGATCGCGCATGATCTCTCACATGATCTCTCGATCGCGCACGATCTCTCACATGATCTCTCGATCGCGCACGATCTCTCGCATGAACTCTCAATCACGCACGATCTCTCGCAGGATCTCTCGATCGCGTATGATCTCTCGCATAATCTCTCAATCGCGCACGATCTCTCGCCAGATCTCTCGCATGAACTCTCAATCGCGCACGATCTCTCGCACGACATCTCTCGTACGATGGAGCATGCATGACTCTGCGGATCTTCGCTCTCACAGACATAAACACGTTCTTTCACAGTTTGCGAGATCGGGTTTCGAGATGCCAGGTGAGAGATCGTGCGCGATCGAGAGATCATGTGAGAGATCGTGCGCGATCGAGAGATCATGAGAGATTTTTATCTCACAGGATTTTTATCTTGTATCTTTTATTTATATCGGCGATTATTTTTTGTCGTTTAGGGTTTTCTGTCTCTGCGCGACGGCGGCGTATTCTTTGAACAAACGAGCGACGGCGCACGAGATTCCGCAACCCCCTAAAAAAATGCAACGGCAACCAAAAAAAAACATGTTCACGCCATGCGCTGCTCACTAAAAAAATCACCGACCGCCTGTAAAGAGTGATGACACCGCGGGTGTTTACCCCTCCCTCCCTCCTTCCCTCCCTCCCCCCTCCCCGGTCATCGGGGCCGAGTTTCGCACGTGTGTAAGTGTGTGTGTGCGTGCGTGCGTGTGTGTGTGTGTGCGTGCGTGCGTGCGTGCGTGCGTGCGTGCGTGCGTGCGCGT
>NW_014580220.1:14340-16980 GCF_000485595.1 Priapulus caudatus | reverse complement strand
CCCCTCCTCCTTCCTCCCTCCCTATCTAACTCGCTCTCTGTTGCACCACGGTCCAGTAGCAGAGGTAATAGCGCTGTAGCCTACACAACGTGATTCTGCGATAAACGTTGAAATGCGATTATAAAGTTGAATAACGTTATGAAGTTGAAATGGTGACAATGGTTTCAAATGACATTAAACGCAAAAGCTATTTTCGTGTGTTTCCCCCGCCTAATGTATCTGTTGATTTCGCAGTTCGTCTGATTTGTTTGATGAGCGCACGGTTGGCGGCGCTCCACTCTATATGGTAATGTCACCTATCCGTATATCGGCAACGTGAAAATGTAAATATTATCGCGAAAATTTATATTCTCTGGCGATGTCAGTGCGGCGCGTTGTTGTGAATGCTAAATTGGGTGTTTCTCTCGAATTTGTTGTGCGATGGATCTATTCATGCCGCTATTTATGGTAGGAAACCACAGCTAGCAACAGCAGCAGCAGCAGCAGCAGCAGCAATAGCATCAACCGCAATTCATACGATTCCATTCACATTATACGCAGCCGAGCCACATTCCTCCGCTGCTGTGCCAGCTGGTGTGTGTGTGTACACTGCTGCTACCTAGCGGTGCCTATGAGTGTTCTTTCTCTCATGGGTTATTCCACATACCGACTCGCACGTTACATGCTCACGCACGCACGCACGCACGCACGGACATACCCACGCACACACACACACACACACACACACACACACACACACACACACACACACACACACACACACACACACACACAGATAGAAAGAGAGAGACAGACAGAGAGGGAGAGAAAAGAGAACGAGAGAAGAGAGGGGGAGAGCGGACCACACAGACATTAGCCAACAGACATTACAGCGTTGTCGTCTCTTAGAAAAAGGAAGGGGCTGGAGGGAGAGAAACTCGAATGGGCGAGAGAATGAAGAAGAGAGGTTGCGAAAGAATCATAAAACGATAGAGAGCATGTGGCGGAGGAGGAGCAGGAGGAGGAGGAAGAGAGGAGGAGAAAGAGGCAGGAGGGTGGAGTGGAGAAGGCGGTGGGGCAGTGAGTGAGGCTTGTGGAGGAGGCGGTAGAAGAGAGGTAGCGAGGAGGAGGTGATGGGAGAGGACGAGCGAGGCAGGAGGAGGATGGAGAATGCAAGAGAAGTGAGGAGGAAGGCGGCAGCGAGAGGGACGACGGTAGTGGTGAAGGAGGAGGAGGCGGGAGGAGAGATGGAGGGAGGGAGGGGGGAGATGACAAATGAGCCAGCAGCCAGGGGAAGGAAGCCAGCAAGTATATATATATAACAAGTCAAGGTATAGAATACTTTGTTTTTATCTTACAACGGGCGTGTTCGTGTGCTGCACCCTTTACGTCGTATATAATATAATATATATATACGTATATATACGTATATATAGGGTTCTTCGTGTCATCGCTCCTATTAAGCCGAGAAGACAGCAGCGGCTGCTGGCGGCACTTTCCCGGCATGATGTCACAGCGGCTGCTCCGCCTGCCGAGCCAATGACGGCATCGCGTCTGAAAGCTCTCGCTAATCTAATATAGTATTACTGTAACGGCCGCGCGTAATTTCACGTATCTCCTCCGAAACCGCCGTAAGGAATGTGCCCATTTTCCTCTTACCCGGGGGGTTTCCAATGCGGCGAAGACGATGCACTGTGTCACTAGGCGTTATTGTATCCCCCGCGACGAAGTCGGCGGGGATACTATGGTTTCATGTCAAACTCCACGACAGATGGCGCCATCGCTCATTGGCTCAATCTACCACTGCCGCAAGTAAATTTTCGGTTACAATTTGCAACGCTTTCTCACCACAAGTTTTACAGCAGCCAGGTTACTCGTATTCTATGTAATAAAATTTGTACTAACAAAAGTTGCAAAGATATTACAAATCCGATCATTAATTTATGAGAAATTTGATAAAATAATGATACGAAATATTGCGCCCATTTACTACTTTCAAATCATTACGCTGTTTACTAAACTAAGTTCACGTGTTTATTTAATATTTATCATGAATTTTCCAGATGCTTGCCAATATACCTAATTCTCGAACATTGTCTTCGATGTATTTTTGCGTATTCAGCTTAAAACATCTAAATTTGTCCACCAACAAATATGCAAATCATAGAAATTTCTAATGTTTTGTTCGGCGGCGACTTCGCGGCCGTTGGATTGCCATTTGCTGGATTTCCCCGGAGCTCCGCCTATTTGAAAAAATAGTGCTAGCAGTGAAAAATAGTGAAAAATAGAAAAAAATTGAAAAATAGTGCTAAAATTGTGGCAGTGGTATCCTGATGTGCGAAGGGGGGGCGGCGCTGCATGCAGTGTGGTTTCATGTCTCCCCAGCCGCCGCCGCCGCCGCCGCCGCAGACAATTTCCCTTCCGCTCTATATACGCTGGTGACATCACTGTACCCGTGTGTACATCAGTACTATTGTACCCCCGTACTGTGGTGCTGGTGACATTACTGTACCCGTGTGTACATCAGTACTGTTGTACCCCCGTACTGTGGTGCTGGTGACATCACTGTACCCGTGTGTACATCAGTACTGTTGTACCCCCGTACTGTGGTGCTGGTGACATCACTGTACCCGTGTGTACATCAGTACTGTTGTACCCCCG
>NW_014580220.1:7274-14328 GCF_000485595.1 Priapulus caudatus | reverse complement strand
CACACGGGTACAGTGATGTCACCAGCACCACAGTACGGGGGTACAACAGTACCCCCCCGTACTGTGGTGCTGGTGACATCACTGTACCCGTGTGTACATCAGTACTGTTGTACCCCCGTACTGTGGTGCTGGTGACATCACTGTACCCGTGTGTACATCACATCACTGTACCCGTGTGTACATCAGTACTGTTGTATCACCAGCACCACAGTACGGGGGTACAACAGTACTGATGTACATCAGTACTGTTTGTACCCAGCCCGCGTACTGTGGGTGCTGGTGACATCACTGTACCCGTGTGTACATCAGTACTGTGGTGCTGGTGACGTCCACCGTACCCGTGTGTACATCAGTACTATTGTACGGCCCACCCGTCCTGTGTGCTGGTGACGTCACCGCGTACCCGTGTGTACATCGTACTATTGTACCCCGTACTGTGGTGCTGGTTGAGTCACCGTACCCGTGTGTACATCAGTACTGGGTTGTACCCCCGTACTGTTTGCACATGACGTGCACTTTTGTGCACTACATTCGCGTGGGAGTATTTTTGCGCTGTGTGTACAGTGAACGCGCGTGAGGGCTGTGCAGTGCGTGTTTTCCCCTTTATTACTCCTCTGTTATTTTATTGTCACTCTGATGGCAAACACTGTATCCTGGCGTGCGTACTGTGCGGTCACGTAGCATGCGTTGCGTGCGTGTGGATGCGTCCGTGTGTGTGTGTGTGCTGTTGTGCTGTTGTGTGTGTGTGCGTGTGTGTGTGGTGTGCGTGTGTGTGTGTGTGTGCGTGGCTGCGTGCGTGCGTGCCCGTGCGTGCGTGTGCGTCCTGTGCTGTGGTGCTGTGTGTGTGTGGTGTGGTGCGTGCGTGCGTGCGTGCGGTGGCGTGCGTGCAGTGCGTGCGTGCGTGGCGTGCGTGCGTTGGCGTGTGCGTGTGTGCGTGTGTGGCGTGTGTGTTGCGTGTGTGTGTGTGTGTGTGTGTGTGTGTCGTGTGTGGGCGGCACTCCGTGTACGGTTTACATCATGCACGGCATAGGTTCTATTATAATCAAATGGACTTTCGCCTTTTTAAGTAAATACCCCCCCCCCGATAAAAATTTATTCTCGAAGTCTGTATCGTGCCTAACAGATGGCAAGATAACGCTGCGAACTCAGGGGATAGCGTATCGAGTCCAGGTTCCACGGGTTTCATATGTTACTATGGAGGTGCTTCATGATGAAGGCGGTGACAGAAAAAATGGGATCACTCTATGCGACTGATATCCGAATATCGTAATTTAGAGTTGCTCTTTGATTTGTCAAGAGCGATGAAACGAACATAAGATCTCGTACCCATCTCATGTTAAGCGGTGTACGCGCACGCACGGCCAATTAGTATGCTAGTGTACTGTATTAGAGCCATAATAATTGTCAATATATACCAGTCAATATTCATACGTTAGCATAAGCTGCACGTGCACTCGAAACTCTGGGTGCTGCCGCTGCCAGTCCAGTAGTGCGCCACGATGAACCTCTGTGCCAATGGAGATTTGCACGGAGATAACTCCAAATCAGGAACGTATGGGAGGAGGGAAGGCTCTTCCGACCAGGGGAGTTGGGGAAGGCTCTTCCGACCAGGGGTGTTGGGGCATGGGGGAGGCTCTTCCGACCAAGGGTGTTGTAGGGCGTGGGGGGAGGCCTCCGACCAAATGGGTGTTGGGCGTGGGGAAGGCTCTTCCGACCAGGGGTGTTGGGGCGTGGGGAAGGCTCTTCCGACCAGGGGTGTTGGGGAAGGCTCTTCCGACCAGGGGTGTTGGGGCGTGGGGAAAAGGCTTTCGCGACAAGGGTGTTGGGTGAAGGCTTTGTTCCGACCAAGGGGTTGTTTTGGGCGTGGGGGAGCTCTTTCGACGCAGGGGTGTCTGGGAAGGCGCTCTTCCGACCAGGGGTGTTGGGGCGTGGGGGAGGCTCTTCCGACCAGGGGTGTTGGGGCGTGAGGGAGGCTCTCCGATGTAAGGGCGACCGCTTACCTGCACGCGTGTGTGCAGCACGTGGCTTCTGCTGCTATATTGTCATTCTATAGTAGTCTATGTAGTCTAGTACTGTCATAGTCGTCAGGTCCCAAGATAGTCGTCAGGTCCCAAGATATACCCTATTCAACTACAGAGATGAATTGCAGTGCTACGCTGCGGTGGAAGAGGAATGGACTTTGAGGTAGTGGGAAGCGTTGCCACGACTACTGCTGGCCGGCAGCTGCGTTCATACAAGAACACCACTGCCGGCGACCGTGAGGTGGGGGGGGGGCGTCGTTCGCATGACGATCGTTTCCGTGAGAGACGCTCGGGCGACCATTGCCAGTGGCGCATATTTCACCGAGCCGGTACGGGAGATTAAGGCGGTACGTCATATATTGTTGCTAATAATTGGACTAATCGCGCGTCAATAACTGCATATTCACAGAGAGTAATAGCTAAGACAAATGTAGTCTATAGTATCTAGAATTTTAGAAATTTAATCATACTGTAATTCACTTCCGCGCAGCATATAATATTTTGCGTATATTGACTAATCGGCGTCATATAAACTAATTTCACAGAGAGTATATGAATTCAAGGGTCCCGCCGGTCTCCACGGGTTCGGCGTGTTTTCGGCGGCCTTCGCTGCTGTGTGATTCCGCTGACGGGGTGTGGGGTGGGGGGCGTGGGGTCAACCCCCCCACTGCCCGTACGTCGCACCGGCTCTCTCTCTTTCTCACTGCTCTGAACTTGCTAAGAGGTTGTTTCGGGCGCTAGTTAGTAAGTAGTTACACGGGCGGTGGTTTTCAAGTCGGTTTAAAAAATGGGATAGTCGACCTCTTTATTTATTTTACTTTTCATCTCGAACGAAAAATGGCGGATGTGCGTGCGTTTATGTGGGTGTTTGCGTGCGTGAGTGCGTGCGTGCGTGTGTGAGTGTGTGTGTATGTGCGTGTTATGCGTGTGTGGCGTTAGTGCGCGCGTGCGTACACACCACATCGCGCACGGCACGGCACGCACACGCACGCACACACAGCACGACACACGCACCTACACACATACAAAGACACACACACACACACATCACACACACTACACACAACACACACACACACACACACACACACACACGCCAACACATCTCCAACAATACACACACAGGAACCACACCAGCAGGCACACCACACACGCACGCAACGCACACACAGCCGACACAGCACACACACACAACCCACACACACACACACCCGCGGGCAAGGCTGGTAGCAGTAATTATAGTGCCCTCGTGGTCTGCACTGTTATTTTTAGCGAAAGTGGCAAGATGGTTCACACATACCCAGCGGGGTTGCGTGTGTGTGTGGCGTAGCGTGCGTGCGTGCGTGCGTGCGTGCGTGCTGCTGCTACCTCTACTGTCATCCTACGTGTTGAAATATCCAGTTTTAGTTGTAAAACACTTGTAAAAAAGTTGTAAGCACCTGTAAATACTTAAGGGAGCAGTTGACATCCTGTACTACCCTGTCCCGCGGATGTATCGTGTGCTTGCTCCTCTCCCTCCTCTGGCCCTCTTCTCCCTCCTGCTCATTCTATCTTCGTACTCCTCCCTCTTCCCCTTTGCTCCTCCGTCTGGCCTTCTCCTTCTTCTCTTCTCTGCTCCGTGTTCCCTCCAGTGTGTGGTCGGTCGTCTCGTGTAGATTTGCGGAGAGCGGTCTTGCGAAAAGAAATCGCGTTTTCCGGCGTCCATTTGCCTGGAACGCCGCCTGCTGCTGCTGCTGCTGCTGCTGCTGCTGCTGCAAACAATGCCCCCGCGCGGCCCTGACCCGGACTTACGGCACCGATGACCAGTTCAGAAAGAGAGAGAACGAGAGAGAAGGAGAGAGAAAGATGTGAAGAGCGAGGCAGAAGAGAGGGCGAAAGAGGCGAGTGTGTGTGTGTGTGTGCGTGCGTGCGTGCGTGCGTGCGTGCGTGGCGTGCGTGCGTGCGTGGCGTTCGTTCGTGGCGTGGGTGCGCGCAGCAGTGCGGCCCGGTGCGCGTGGAGCCGGCCGCGTGCCGCGGTGCGCGGTGCGCGTGCTCGTGTGTGTGTGTGTGTGTGTGGTGTGTGTTGTGTGTGTGTGTGTGTGTGTGTGTTCGTGTGCGTGTGCGTGCGCGTGCGCGTGTGCGTTCGTGTGGCGTGCCGTAGCGCGTGCGCGTGCGCGTGTGGTCGTGTGTGTTTGCGTGTGTGTGTGTGTGTGTGTGTGTGTGTGTTTGTGTGTGTGTGTAATGTTGTGTGTGTTCGTGTGCGTGCATGCGTGCGCGTGTGTGTGTGTGTGAGAGAGAGAGGGCTAGAGAGGGAGAGGGAGAGAGAGCGAGAGAGCTAGAGAGCTGCATGTGCAATTAAGGCAGTTTGCGTGTCGCAGGTCGACGTCCGCGTCATTCTTCGCCTCCTTTCCCTCTCCCTTCCCTCCTTTATTCCCTCTCCCCTCCGTCTTCCTTTCCCTCTCCCTCCCTCCTTTATTCCCTCTCCCCTCCGTCCTCCTTTCCCTCTCCCCTCCCTCCTTCATTCCCACTCCCCTCCGTCCTCCTTTCCCTCTCCCCTCCGTCATCCGTACCCTCTCCCCTCCATCTTTTCCGTTTTCCTCCTACTTTTCCCACTTCCCCACCCTCCATTCCCTCTTCACATTTCTCTTCCTCCCATTTTCTTTCTCCCTCTTCCCCTCCCTCCTCCCTGTCTTATTCCCTAGGTCGTCCTAGCGGGTGATATGGAACCAGGTAACGTAGGTTTCCACATCGTACACATTGAAAGGTTGACCCGATGACGTCATCTCGCGGTTGACCCGATGACGTCATCTCGCGGTTGACCCGATGACGTCACCACGTCAAGCAGGCAATCAGTGCTTCTGTGATTACCTTAACGCACCGGCGTGTGTGGATAGCATCCTCACCAGCATCCCGAGTAGCTTACGTCACCGTGCGGTGCTGGTCCCCATGGTTACCACGAGGATTCCCTTATATATGATCATCATCGTCTGCAACACTCGTGCGCGTTATCTCCGTGACGCCGCATAGCAACTAGCTACTTAGTAATTGCGGCCGTTAATAACTTCGTACGGCGTTCGTAGGACTAGTTACGACAGTGATCGATATCGCATCATATCACATACCGTGGATGTTATATACCTTATATATCTCTATGTCTGTATCTATATAGTATCAGGAGTACATAACAGATCTCTATGTCTATCTATATACATTTCCTATCTACCATTGACCGGTCCCTGCTGAGGATGATGATGATGATGTCCATATATAGTGTTATATACGTTATAATATATCTCTATGTCTTCTTATATACATTATAATATATCTGCTATTCTATACCTATATACGTTATAATATATCTCTATGTCTATCTATATATACATTATAATATATCTCTATGTCTATCTATATACGTTATAATATACCTCTATGTCTATCTATATACGTTATAATAATATGCTCTATGTCTATCTATGGATATACATTATAGATATATTTTATGTCTATCTAATACGTTATATATCATACTCTATGTTCTATCTATATACATTTAACTATGTCTCTATCGTCTATCTATCTACATTATAAATATCTCTATGTCTATCTAATACAGTATAGATATATCTTATGTCTAGTCTATATACAATTATAAGATATATGCTCTATGTCTGATCTATATAATTATAAGATATATTGCTCTATGGTCTATCTGATATATACATTATAATATATCTCTATGTCTATGCTATATACGTTTAATAACTCGTCTATGTTATCTATATACACTTATACATATGATTCTATGTCTATTATACTACGTTTATAATTATATTCTATGTCATATCTTATGTATTCATTATAATACTATCTCTATGTCTATCTATATACGTTATAATATATCTTATGTCTATCTATATACATTATAATATATCTCTATGTCTATCTATATACATTATAATATATCTCTATGTCTATCTATATACATTATAATATATCTCTATGTCTATCTATATATTATACGATTATAATATAAGTTCGTATGTCTAATTATAATTATACATTATAATATATCTCTATGTCTTATCTATATACGTTATAATATATCTCTATGTCTAGTCTATACTACGTTATTAAATATTCTATGTCTATCTACTATATACATTATAGAAGTATCTCTATGTCTATCTTATAATAGTTAATAATATACCTTCTTATGTCTATCTATAATACATTATAATATATCTCTATGTCTTCTATATACGTTATAATAGTATCTCTATGTCTATCTATACTATACATTATAATATTTCTCTACTGTCTATCTATATACGTTATAATATATCTCTATGTCTATCTATATACATTCCCTATCTACCATCTCTCTAGCTCTCTTGCTCTTTCTTCTCTTTCTCTCTCTCATCTCTCTTTCTTTCTCAACTCCCTCCTTAGCTCTTTCTCTCTTTCTCTCTCTCTCGTCTCTTCTCTCTCTCTCTCTCTCTCTCTCTCTCTCTCTCTCTCTCTCTCTCTCTTCTTCGTCTCTTCTTCTTCTCTCTCTCTCTCTCTCTCTCTCTCTCTCTCTCTCTCTCTTCTCTTCTCTCTCTTCTTCTTCCTCTCCCTTTCTCTCTCTCTCCCTCTCTCTCTCTCTCTCTCGCTCTCTCCCCTTCTCTCTAGCTCTCGCTCTCTCGCTCTCTTTCTCTCCCCCTGTCTTTCTCTCTCTCTCTCTTTTCTCTCTCTTTTCTCTACGGCTACTGCTGCTGCCGCCACTCAAAGCCGAGGCAATATTTTTCGAAGACGATGTTTTACGATAAGGCGACGAGGCGAGCTCGGCGTATTTAAAATTAGTTCAATTTAATATGCATATGAGAAAAGCCAGCTGGATAATCTAGGGACATGGACGTCGGTCGTACACCCATGACAGTCATCCGTCGGCCTGAGAGTTGATAACTCTCTCCGCGATCGCGAGCCATTCTAATCGAGTTAGAGGTTTTATCCGCATATAATATATATATACATATATATATATATATATATATATATTAATTATTAGTTATATG
>NW_014580219.1:17364-19477 GCF_000485595.1 Priapulus caudatus | reverse complement strand
TCTCTCTCTCTCTCTCTCTCTCTCTCTCTCTCTCTCTCTCTCTCTCTCTCTCTCTCTCTCTCTCTCTCTCTCTCTCTCTCTCTCTCTCTCTCTCTCTCTCTCTCTCTCTCTCTCTCTCTCTCTCTCTCTCTCTCTCTCTCTCTCTCTCTCTCTCTCTCTCTCTCTCTCTTCTTTCTCTCTCTCTCTCTCTCTTCTCTCTCTCTCTCTCTCTCTCTCTCTCCCCCAAGTAATTCAGTGCTGCTGCGCAAGCACTTAACAGCGCCCTCTATCATTACAGGTTGATCTAACAGCGCCCTCTATCATTACAGGTTGATCTAACAGCGCCCTCTATCGTTACAGGTTGATCTAACAGCGACCTCTATCGTTACAGGTTGATCTAACAGCGCCCTCTATCGTTACAGGTTGATCTACACGCTGCGACTGCAGGTATTTGAGGTGCTCACGCTCGCTCTCGGCATAATCGTCGTGATGCGCAAGAGCCACGCGCCGCCGTCCGACGACTCCAAGGTGGAGCCACCATCGGCGATCGCTCGCAAGGCGCTCACAAACACCGTCGAACAGCTGCTGCTGTGCGTCATCTGCCAGGGGGCGCTGGCGACGTACCTCGACGAGGCGACGATGAAGCTCATCCCACTACTCGTCACGCTCTTCGTCTTCGGCCGCGTCACCTTCTACGTCGGCTACCTGGGGGCGCCACCGACGCGGCGCGCGTACGGGT
The DNA here is from genome assembly GCF_000485595.1 of Priapulus caudatus. Classification (NCBI taxonomy): domain Eukaryota; kingdom Metazoa; phylum Priapulida; class Priapulimorpha; order Priapulimorphida; family Priapulidae; genus Priapulus; species Priapulus caudatus. Next base: position 18,759 of record NW_014580219.1, on the reverse strand, counting down.
TCGCGGCGACGTACTTCCCGACGGTGGTGACGATGTTCTGCTGCGTGTATTACGCGGTCGCGCGCGGCCCGGGGTACGGGCTGGGTGGTCGCGGAGATTAGATACCTCTCCTCCTCCCCTCCCCTCCCCTCCCCTCCCCTCCTTCCGCGCGCGGCTCAAGGTACGGTGGTCGCGGAGGTTAGATACCTCTCCCCTCGCCCCTCCCTTCCCCTCTCCGTGCGCGGCCCGGGGTACGGGCTGGGTGGTCGCAGAGGTTAGATACCTCTCCCCCTCCCCTCCCCCTCCTCGCCCCTCCCTTCCCCTCTCCGTGCGCGGCTCGGGGTACGGGCTGGGTGGTCGCGGAGGTTAGATACCTCTTTCTGTTTCCTCCCCTCCACTCCCTCTCCTCTCCTTCTCTTTCCTCACCGTTCTTCCTTCCGCTCCCCTCTCCTTCCCTCCTTCCTTCTCTTTCCCTCCAACCCCTCCCACCCCTCCCATCCTAGTACTACCCGGGGTACAGGATTTAGCCAGCGTGTCTAGCTTGCTCTCCCTCAGTGTTAGAATGCACGTACATCTGTAGTATGTCTATCTCTATAGATATATGAATATATATATATTATATATACGCTTGCTGCTGCTGTTTCATCGGTGTATTGGTGCGTGTATATTTCAGTGTTAGTTCGCGCGTATAGCTATGGATATGTATGTATAGCTATAGCTATATATAGATATATAGATATATAGTATAGCTATGGATATATACGCGCTGTTTCGGAGTGTATTATTCAGTGTACGTGTCCGTCTTACCTCGCGCGTATATATATCTATATGCCACTATAGTATATTGAGTGTTGGAAACAGCAAGCCCGTCCTTCAGTCAGGCTGCGCTAACTTCTGAGCGGGACCGACTAACCTTTTTATGATATGTTAGATGACATGGAAAAAAATTAACCGTTTTACGTGCGGCATGAAAACTATGTAGTTTCTTGTGACAGGGTTGTAATAATCGTGTAATGTTCCGTAGCTAGTTATAGATAGATGGGTAGGTATAGATGTGGACGCATCTGTTGCACAAATATTGCGAATGAACATGTTACGCACAGTTTTGCACTGATTATATAAATCGACTATAAAACACACGTATTGAGTTCACTGTTACTATGTGTGTGTGCGTGTGCGTGCTTGCGTGCGTGTGCGCGCGTGTGTGTGCGCGTGCGTGCGTATGCGTGCTCGTGTGTGTGCGTGCGCGTGCGTGCGTGCGTGCGTGCGGGCGTGCGTGCCTGGCAGCGCTGCGCCCGTTCATTCTTCCGTTCCCGTTTCTTGACCTTCTAGCGTATCTATATCCGCGTGCGCGCTCTCTCTCTCTCTCTCTCTCTCTCTCTCTCTCTCTCTCTCTCTCTCTCTCTCTCTCTCTCT
>NW_014580219.1:11119-15733 GCF_000485595.1 Priapulus caudatus | reverse complement strand
CCCTCCCCTCCCCTCGTCCTCTCCTCCCTCCCCTCTCCTCCACTCCCTCCCCTCTCCCCATCCCTCCCCTCTCCCCATCCCTCCCCTCCCCTCCCCTCTCCTCCCCTCCCATCCCATACCCATAACCCTAACCCTGATCATTCTCATTATTTTCCTACCATGTGCCGGGCCTGTGCCATCCTCAAAGGACCCATTCGAATTTAGTTTCTCTGTTTCAGTTTTTCATCACTAGAACTCGCTCCCACCACCTTTAGTAAACTCTAATATTGAAATGTTCTCTGCAGCTGTTTGCGGTGCTGACCTACCAATCTGATCGGCATCAAAATCTGTCTTTCTTACAGTCCTATGGAGTCTGAGGAGTTAGCATTAATTATGGATGATTTATTCCCGTTGCTGTTGCTGCGGTGTACGCGTGAGATCGTGCGAAGTTGGTATACGGTATTCAGGTTTGAACGATCATACGCTAGGCCAATCACACACACGCACGCACGCATGCACACATGCAGACACACACGCACGCACGCACGCACGCACGCACACACACACACAGGTTGGATTAGGATCTAGAAGACTAGGTACTTACGCAGTGCCGTGAGCAATTCTGGTGACTTTCTGAGCAGTGAGAAACCATAGCTGTCCATTGGAACCACTGCCTTCCTACAACAAATAGTTCTTTCTGCAGTTACGATCGCAAGATGAACAACAACTATAAATTCCATTACAAAATTACTTCTCATGTACACGCACTTAATCACCGTTCACTTGACTATGCTTAAATACGCAACTTCTTGTTGTATATGGCAACGCAACTTTTACACAACTGTTCTAAAGCGCATGCATGTAATTTAATTTGTTTAAATCGCGTTACAACAGTTGGTGATCGAGCCATTCTTTCTTCGCTGATGTCATGGAATGTTTACCACCGCCAATCTAAACTGCTGTTTTAATTGTTTATCCATAACCTCACTCACGAACATTCCTTATATAGTTCGCTGACTGGTAAAAGTTAAACTACACGTAAAGACTAAAGTATCATGAGAAGGTATATACGTACACGAACCTTACGTATACGTAACGTATAACGAAGAACGGTTGAATAACTTACGCGTGTCAGCGTTGACATTTATCGTGCAAAGCAGACGATACGGTAACACCAACACCGCGTCCTGGGCTAGCTACTGGCAGACGAGCACCGACGTGCGTTGATATGTGTCAACAACAACAGAATCCTGTGGCCGTTCAACATTGAGTCGATTCAGATGTGTCGGCTGCACGTGTCACGCAGCCGATCTAAGGATTACTAATAGTATTAGTGGCAAATATTCACTGTTGTGCCACAGCGTGGGCTTACAGATTCAAAATACATTATTCAATGTGATCTAGCATCATCATGATCTGTGTAGCGGCTTAAGTATACAATTAGTCACGTTTGAGAAGGTAATTAATACTTTCTGAGTTTCTCGCAGACGATCATCATAGGAACAGCTGGTGTGTGTTCTATTGTTATTGTTTACAGACTTACTGCGCCATCTTTTGAGCAGAAAAGTAACTGTGTGCAGCCATATTGAAAATAAATGTATTGTGAAGGTATTTTGCCAGGTGGTTCAGATGTAAACATTTTTGCATGTTTACACTACAAAAATCAGGCTATAAGTGTCAGGTAGGGGTTGGGGATAGAAGCCACACTGGACAGGCTGCCAGAATATATTCGGGACACCATGGATTGGTTTATGGGGTGAGTATAATGATATACACTGACGTTAAAAATCGTAATCAAGACTATGGTATGGAGTATGGTGCATGATTCATGCAAATTGAACGTGTCCCACTAAGACTACAGATCATATGTTAATCAGTGAACATATAACTTAGCCCGTGGTCTATATCGCGGCACTACAAGTTGTTGGATATGGATCGAATACGAGAGCGCCGTGAACTATCGCTATGTTGAAGTTCACCAGGGTCAAAGAAAAAATACTCCTCGTACAAAAAGTATAGTATGGGAATCAATGTACGCATTCAGTGTACATTGTCGTCAAAGTCATTTACAGTTAAATCCAATATAATCAATGTTTACTAATGACATAATGTTTGTTCTCAGATATTGATGATATTTTTGCTGTTTTAATACAATGCCATTGGTTATTCAATACCAACCTGGGTTCCATACCATGCATGGGGGTTATTTCCAAATGTGATTTAATATCAAATACTGGACAAGTGCAGATCTGCTCGTACAACTTCCTGGAAATTTTGGTTAGCAGGCCTAACCCGATAGTTCAAGTCAGAAGCCTTGGGCAAGGGAAGACTTCACCCCACCCACCACCGGTCTCCACGATTCTATAATCTTCGTGCGACATTCGTGGATCCAGCGTTAGTTAGTGGCGCGCGCCAGGTCTGCGTGCGTGATCGATTCAGCACCTACGTATGCACAGCAGTCTCTCCGTCAGCAGGCGGGCTCGTGTTGCATAGATGAGTAACGTCGCTCGCACACAAGCTGTTGCCAGCGCGGCGGCGGCGGCGGCTGCTACCATCACACACCTCGTGCCACGATCAGCGCAGCGGTGGCACGTCGCGTCGCGCGCGCTCCTGTCGTTATCCGGCCGCCCATCATGGTATCGCGATCATGGGCAGCAGTCTGGGAGTGATGCAGATATTGGACTGCGTGCTGATGGGCAGGTACGGGGAGCGGGCCGTGCGGGCGTGTCGCGGCGCGGGGCGTCTCATGTGCAAGGGACTACTGTCGCAGACCGCGGTGAAAACGCGAAACGAAGCTGCGTGTGGATTTGAATTTCCGATCGAGTGAATCTATAAGCGGGCGGCGATCGATTACCGTGAGATACGTGATTGCTAGCGATGTGACAGCTTGACGCTTGTGTCAGGGATTGTCTGAACTTATGCCGGTTTCGTTCTGGGGTGACACTGCCTTGCTAACGTATCCCCTATGTCAAAGGTCAGGCAGTGACCTTTACAAGGAAATCTTCTTCACTTCTGTCTCTTTCTCCCTCTTTTTCCCTCTCCCTCTCACTCTCTCTCCCTCTCTCTGTCTCTCTCTCTCTCTCTCTCTCTCTCTCTCTCTCTCTCCCTCTCCCTCTATCTCTCTCTCTCTCTCTCTCTCTCTCTCTCTCTTTCTCTCTCTTTCTCTCTCACTCTTCCTCCCTGCTCTCTGTCACACGCTCCCCTCTCTTCATTCTCTCCTCCTTCTCTTCTGCTCGGTAGGAAAACGAGGAGGAAAGACAAGGAGGAGAAGGTGAGCAGCGAGGAGAGGAAGCCATACCTGGAGGATGCTCTCATACAAGGCCGATTCTGCGATGTCGACCTAAAGAAGCTGGTCACTATCCCCCAGGGTCTGGACTACAACGAGTGGTTGGCCACAAATAGTGAGTGTCACACATGAGGAGGGGAGGAGGGAGGGGAGGAAGAAGGAGGAGGGAGGGGAAGGGAAGGTTGTCACTATCCCCCAGGGTCTGGACTACAACGAGTGGTTGGCCACGAATAGTGAGTGTCACACAGGAGGAGAGAGGGGAGTAAGAGGGGAGGGTGGGGAGGAGGTGGGAGGGAGGGGGAGGTTGTCACTATTCCCCAGGCTCTGGACTACAACGAGTGGTTGGCCACGAATAGTGAGTGTCACACAGGAAGAGGGGAGGGGAGGATGGAGGGAAGCGTGGACGAGAGAGGAGGAGGGGATGGGAGGAGGAGGGAGGGGAGGAGGGTGGCTCATGGGGGAGCTGTTTCTGTATGTGTACACCCTACACTATGTTGCATAACATAAGATCCCAGCACATTTTTATATTATTTTATATTTTATCATATATCATATAATATCATATTATAATATATATTGTATTATATCATAGTATATTGCTATTTTTATTACATTATGTTATATTATATTATCTTACATATTTTTTTATAATTCCTTTATTTCCAGATATGTTACACACATATTATAGCCAATACAATACATAGACAATTTGATATATGTAGGTATACATTAACACATAGACAACAACATACACAATAACATTATTTATACTGAACTTATTACATGTTTATTGCAGCGATATCATTCTTTCAACACATCAATCTGATGTATGGCACGTTGTCCGAGTATTGCACGCTGACCACATGTCCTGAGATGAGGGCGCCACAGAACTCGTAAGTACACGCGCCCGCCGCTGCCGCCGCCGCCCTGATCAATGCATGCTCACTTGTCTCATGCAGCGCATGCATGATCACACATGGCTACAGTTATGTATAGCTATGGTTTAATATGTACGTACAGCTATGGTTATGTATGTATAGCTATGGATATGTATGTACAGCTATGGTTATGTATGTACAGCTGTGGTTATGTATGTACAGCTATGGTTATGTATGTACAGCTATGGTTATGTATGTATAGCTATGGATATGTATGTACAGCTATGGTTATGTATGTACAGCTGTGGTTATGTATGTACAGCTATGGTTATGTATGTACAGCTATGGTTATGTATGTATAGCTATGGTTATGTATGTACAGCTATGGTTATGTATGTACAGCTGTGGTTATGTATGTACAGCTATGGTTATGTATGTACAGCTATGGTTATGTATGTACATCTGTGGTTA
>NW_014580219.1:0-2500 GCF_000485595.1 Priapulus caudatus | reverse complement strand
GGGCGGGAGAAGGAGAGGCCAGAAGATAGCAAACGGAAGTCATGTCAGGAGAGCACGCAGGGGAGGCTGAGTGAATCATTAGCGGATCATGTCGCCGTTGCGCGACGGAGCTTTATTTACTTTTAATTTATGTATTTAAAAGTAGAGAGGAGGTATCTAGGGCATAGGTATCTATGATAACATTTTATCAGTAGACCTCGTTGAGAATAGGACGAAGACCTTGCATGGTAAGGTACGCACGCTGGCATATACAGGGCCAGTGCATAATCTGGCTACGATTAGTGTGTTAGCGCACTGCGCAATAATCTCACTAGACCCAGAGTTATATTTTGAAAATAATGAACATTTAATATGGTTATGGGTATCTCAGCATCGATTTCTGTAATTAATTGTATGATCTGAGTAGACCTGTGTTATAATTGGAGAGAGCGCCCAGCCTGGCAGGGTGGCAAGATCCGCTACGCTCGTCCGCTCTCTCGCCCGTACCCTTGGCCTCGCAGTTGCTCTTTCGCGTGCAGACCCTCCTTCTGTTCTCGCGGCCGCCTCAGCTATCTTCCCCGGTGCTGCATTTTCCCGAGTCTCCCTGACCCAGCACTAAGTTAACTCCCGCTCTCTCGACACTGCAAGATTTATATTATGCAGTTGTCTTGCAGTCCGTTGCACGCCTGAAAAGGTGCTGGCGCATGCGCAATATCTCTCCGAGAATATTAATATTTTGGTAAAATTTTTGGCATTTAAAAATAGAGAGGAGGTATTCTACTAGCATAGATTTATATGATAAAATTTTATCAGTAGATATCACTTAAGAAACAAGCACGATGATCCTGCATGTAAGGTCGCTGTTGCATATACCGGCCAGGTACATAATCTGCCAACGTTAGTGTATTATTATCTCACTATAAAGAGTTATATTTTGTGATGATTATCAATTTAATATGGTTAGGGGGTATTCAGGCATAGATTTGAATGTAATTAATTGTTATCAGTAGACCTGGTCTATAATTAGGAGAGTGCCCTAACGCTGTAGGGTGCTAAATCCCTACTTCATCGGCGCTCACGCCCATGCGCCGATTGCCTCCATTGTCTTTCGCTCAAGCCTCCCTACTTTTTTCGCGCGCCCACAGCTGATCTTTCGCTGCTGTCTTTCCCCAGTTTCCCATCACTCACTCCATCCTCCAATCAAACTATATTATGCAGTTGTGATTCAGATCCGTACTGCTCGCGCTGAAACGTGGCTCGCGCATACGCAATATCTCTGCGAGAAATATTAATCTTTTTGGCGAAAAGTTATGCATGTTCAATAGATGGCGGAGAGTATTCTAGCAATAGATTTCTATGATAAATTTCATCAGTAGATATCACTTAAGAAACAGGACGCATGATGCGCTGCATGTAAGGTCCCCCGCGCATATCCCAGCCGAAATATATAATCTGGCTACGTATGTGATTGCGCATGCGCAAATATCAACTAGACAGAGATTATATTTTGTGGATAATAGTGATTAATATGGTTAGGGGTTATCTCAGCATCGATTTCTGGTAATTAATTGTTATCAGCTAGACTTTTGTTTATAATTAAGAAGAAGTGCCCGTAAGCCTGTAGGGTGCTAAATCCCTACTTCATTCCGCTCACGGAGCGCGGGAGCAGGCAGCAGCCCCATCCCTTGCTCGCCATTGTCTTTCGGCTGCAGCCTCGCTACTTTTTCTCCCGCCCAGCTATACTTCGCTGCTGCCGTTTTCCATTCTCGCAGGCACTCACTCCTTCTTTCAGCAAGCTTATATATGCAAGTGTATTAGTGCCGTACCTGCACGCGCCGCCAACGGTGCTCGCGCATTGCCGCATATCTCTCCGAGAATATTTAATATTTTTGCAAAAATTTTGCATTTAAACAATTGAGCCGGAGGTACTCCCCTAGCATAGATTTAATAATACAAATTACATCAGTAGATGAAAACACTAGAGAAACAGCACGAATGATCCGTGCATGTAAAGGTCCGCCGCTGCATATCGCCAGCCAGTACATAATCTGCCAACGTTAGGTGTGTTAGCGGCAGCCAAAAGTATCTCACTATAAGAGTTATATTTTGTGATGATCTATCAATTTAATATGGTTAGGGGGTATCTCAGGGATAGAATTTCTGTAATTAATTGTTATCAGTAGATCTGTGTTTTATTAATTAGGAAAGTGCGGCCCTAACTTGTAGGGTGTAAATCAGCTACTTCATCCGATCCACAGGGGGGGCTCCATTCCCCGCTTGCGTCCATTGTTTTTGCGCTCAGCCTGCCAACTTTTTTTCTCCGCGCCAGCTATCTTCGCTGCTAGCCTTTCCCCAGTCTTCCATCACGCACCCCTCTCCCCAAGCTATATTATGCAGTTGTATTCAGTCGCGTACTGCTCGCCTGAACGGTGGCTCGCGCATACGCAATTATCTCCTCGAGAATATGATAATCTTGTTGGGCGAAAATTATGCATTTAAAATAAGCCGAGGTATTCTTAGC
>NW_014580218.1:18224-19494 GCF_000485595.1 Priapulus caudatus | reverse complement strand
ACATACACATATACACGTACACATACACATATACACGTACACATGCATACACATATACACATATACATACACATATACACGTACACATACACATATACACGTACACATGCATACACATATACACATATACATACACATATACACGTACACATACACATATACACGTACACATACACACATACACATACACATACACATACACATACACACATACACATACACATACACATACACATACACACATACACACATACACACATACACATACACACATACACATACACACATACACACATACACATACACATATACACGTACACATACACATATACAGACCCACACAAGTACGCGCGCACGCACAGACACAGACACACATGCGCGTGCGTGCGTCCATGAATAAGTGCGTGGTTGGTTAGTTTAATTACTGAAAGTATTCAATTTCTTAGTGGTATTTATTGAATATAGAGGGCAGCCCATATCCCGCCGCCATTTATACCTATATATAGCGCACTCAGAATTCGACGCGCTGGGATAATCTTTCGGGATAATCCACATCGTTGTCACACATGAACGCCGTCCTGACGCCTCCCCCATTTCGCCGCCAGGTGTCGCAGTGGCCCGGTGTGCACGTCTCAGGTTCGGCGTCGGCGTCGGCGATGAGCGCCCAGCCGACGCTGGGTAGCGACGACGTCGGCAGGCCGCTGAACCTCAGCAAGCCGAAGTCGGCAGCGAGCACGCCGTCTCCGGCGCCGCGGCCGGCGCACGAGAACTGTACGCCACCGCTGATGCTGGGAAAGTCCATCTTCCCCGCTCCCACCTACATGACGAATCCCTATGCCGCCGCGCTCTCCCCGCATATCAGGTAGGTGGCGCTGACGACTGTATGCATGTCATGTAGGTGGCGCTGACAACTGTATGCATGTCAGGTAGGTGGCGCTGACGACTGTATGCATGTCAGGTAGGTGGCGCTGATGACTGTATGTATATCAGGTAGGTGGCGCTGACGACTGTATGAGGTAGAGAGCCTTAGCTCGTCTCTACTGCATGGAAGCACAATAAGGGGCCACACAGGCATAGGCGCCAGCGTGGAACTAATATCGTAGTTGTACTGGTCTTTGTCCACACACTGAGTTTTCTCTCTATCTATCGGGTTTTCTTTACCGTTCCTCCTGTCAGGCTGCTGTGGCATTGTCTCTCTGTAGCTATCACATGCGCGCTCTCTCTCTCTCTCTCTCTCTCTCTCTCTCTCTCTCTCTCTCTCTCTCTCTCT
>NW_014580218.1:2754-12195 GCF_000485595.1 Priapulus caudatus | reverse complement strand
CTCTCTCTCTCTCTCTCTCTCTCTCTCTCTCTCTCTCTCTCTCTCTCTCTCTCTCTCTCTCTCTCTTTCTCTTTGACATCCGTTTCCTTTCCTTCGTGTTCTTGTTGTTTCTGTACATTCCATGCTCACGTTATTTCTCTTCCTGCCCTTGTCATAGTTTCTCCAGTTTCCGCACTCCCCCGCCTCTCTAGTCTGCTCCCTCACCCCGTCTTTCCGCTCTCTAGTCCCGCCTCTCTAGTCTGCTCTCTCACCCCGTCTTTCCTTCGTAATTGTTTCTTCGTCACACTTCTTCTTCTTCTCACTACACTACACTCGGCCTAGCCACTGCAGCGCACAGGACCTGGCACGGTGGTTGAAAGCCTCAAGGTCTCCAGGTCTACAGGGCTCTGGTAATAGGGGGCATTCCAGAAGATGTCCCATAGTCTGGTCCCTCCCCGCAGTCGCATTCGGTTGGGCCAACTTCGGTGTATCCCCATTTCTGCATGAGTGCCCTGCATCGACAAAAACCTGTCCTGAGGCATACATCACACTGACCAGGTCTTCTCTTTCTCGTCTTGCTCGTACAGACAAGCAGTGCATAACTCAGGATCCCCATCAGGCATGATCAACATCAAATGTGAACCTCAGCCAACAGCGACCTCTAGTAGCAACTGCAAGCCCTACCCGATGCACCTTTACGCGCCTGCCAACTCGACAACGGAGCAAGCGGACGCTTACGGACTGGGTGGACAGAGTAAGTACCAATGTCACGTGGTGTCACATCCTCTAGTGAGCCAATAAGCGTGAGGTATAATATAGAAGCAGACGAACTTCGATGCGTAGATATTTACAGATATTTCTTATTTCGCAAACGGATGGATTCAACGTTATTTTCACCGGGTATTCGTTTGGTCGCTGGAAGAGGTTCATCTTAAATCTTGAATCTTGAATCTTGAGAGAGAGAGAGAGAGAGAGAGAGCCATATATGAAGATTACTTTTCAGTATTGAATCACGCTGTGAGATGCTCCATCTTCGTTTCTCCGCTATGAACGTACACAAATATTCACAAAAGAGAATTTGAGTTAAACAAACTAAATGTTATATCTTCCAATGGCAATTCGGAGGGTGAAATTCTAATTTATCCCCCCAAACACCATTAGTTTTTATGGTAATGTTTTGCTTAGTGCGGAAACATGGCGTTAAATTAGAAATCATGTGCGACTGTTGTAGCAGTCAGCACTAGCGGGCCAGCAAATTTTTTTTCCCACTTGAGTTCCGGACCACAGCCAATCAGCGCACTCCATTCACTCGACTTCCTCGAAGCAACAATGTAAAATGAATAACAACTATTCCTAACCATAACCCTAATTCCCTAACCTTAACCCTAACAAGTATTAGATTAATGATCTCTAAAAAAACTCCTCAGGTAAACTACTAGGTGCCAAAATCATCCGTACACAGAAGGAGAAATCCGAGGGTGCACCACACATCAAGCGACCAATGAACGCGTTCATGGTGTGGGCGAAGGACGAGCGACGCAAGATCCTCAAGGCGTGTCCCGACATGCACAACTCTAACATCAGCAAGATCCTCGGTGCGTGGACGAATACTGGCTTCCTCTCCTTCGCTTCCCTTACCTCCCCGGGTACAGCTCGCTTCCTCTCCCTCGCCTCCCTTACCTCCCCGGGTATAGCTCGCTTCCTCTCCCGCTCCCTTACCTCCCCTTGTGTGTGTGTGTGTGTGTGTGTGCGCGCGCGCGCGCGTGACAAAGGCTAGAATAGCGCCAAATAAAAAAGTGCATATTATAGCGGTGTAGTACATATATAATAGATCAGGTATTGCCCATTTTATTACAACGAGTATAGTAAATTAGTTATAATTTAATTATATAACTGTTATATAACTAATATAGTTATAATAATTGTAAAATAACTAAAAATACATTTTAATATCGTAGAGTAGGTTGGCGACAGGTATTGTAAGCGAGTTAGCATCAAGTATTGTAAGCTATAAGACTGTATTGAATGTCAGATATGGTTTTCGTGGACTGCAATAGAACAGAGAAGAGAAACGTGATTTATATGAATCGCTAGCACTTAGCAAGCGAAATTCAATGCAAGCTCACTTCCACGTGATTTGTGAAAGCAGTGATGAACCAGAGCGAACACAAAAATAAACCACAACTAAGGCAGGGATAAATCATTGCATGCAAGAACGCCATCTTCGCCTGCCGGGATCATTGTCTGACGACGAGCAAAACCGCATTAGACCTGCAAAACTCTGAATAAGCACGAAGAGAAAGAGAACAATGAATACTCAAGGAAGGAATACTGAATGGGTACAGCGAAGAAACAGTGAATCAGTATAAATAGAGAACGAATAGTAGAAATAAATTAGAATAGTGAATAATAGACCTAAAGAACAAAACAGCGAGAGAGCAATAAATAAAGAAACATGCAGAACTAACAATGGAACGTAAAAAACAACAACATTAACCTTTAAATAACCAAGAAGAATGGATGCAAGGAAGGGTATAGGTAGGAGGCGATGGCGTTGCTGTGCTGTTTCGAGCAACAAGAGTCATGCGCCAGCAGTTTAGTCCTCTCATCCCTATGATCCTATCCCCTTCTCGCGTTCTCTAACGAAAAAAGAGAATACGCAGCATGACTGGCGTTAGTATTACATCAAATACGCGGAAATCTGACGTCTCCAGACCAAGTCACGACATTGTTACGCTGCTCGTCATCCCATGCGTCTTCTTGCTTCCTCCGCCTTCTCCCGCTCGTGGGTTGGTGTTCTATCTGGCGCTATCCCCGCTTGTTACATTTCAACGTGGCCGATACTACGTCGTGACTATTTTTGTTCGCTGCAGATGCTGGCCCGGCGCGCGATGTGACCGTTCTCATCCTCATCCTCATCCTCCGCACGGGAGGAGGCTGCATAAATCAAACCCAGCCTCCGCACGTCGTCATATCGCATAATTTAATTAGGATAATAATAATAATAGCAACCGCGGAGACATTCCTGGATCAATTTCACTTGCGTGGTTTTTTCCCCTCCGCTCTGCGTTCGGCTGCTAAGGAGCGGTATGGGGGGAGGGGGGAGCGAGAGGGAGAGGGAAGGGGCGCTTTTCTCTCAGACTCTCTCCGGCGAGCATCCAGGCCGGCGCGGGCCGCGTTAGATGAATCAGGAAGCCACGCGTCGTAGAATGTTATTGTTGGACTATTCCCGACCGCCTTCTGTTCAATATCAAAGCTGCGATTGTTTTGATTCTGATGAGTCGGCCGTGTGTGTATAGGCTACAGTTACACAGTCTGGCAAACATGTCCATCTGCCCTCACCAGCTGCCGATTGTGGCCCAAGGATGAGGATGCTGTGGATGACGGGAATGCTTGGGAGGCTGGAATGATAAAGATGCTGTTAGGGATGCGGATGGCGATGGAGGGTGCGGAGTCTCCGGGGCGCGAAATTTCCCCCCCCCCGCGCATCTTCCCATCCTCCCGCAGCATCTTCATCATCCTCGCCAACTTTTATCATGCCCCGGAGGCGAAATTTTTTTTCCCACGAGAGTTCCGGACCCACCACAGATAGTGTTTTGTAATATATGGTGCGTATATAAGACAGACCTGGTTGGATTATAGTTAGTGTTAGGGTTCGGGTTCTGGTTAGGGTTAGGGTTGTATAAATTTTACATTGTTGCTTCGAGGAAGTCGAGTGAATGGAGTGCGCTGATTGGCTGGGGTCCGGAACTCTCGTGGGGAAAAAATTTTCGCCTCCGGGGCATGATAAAAGTTGGCGAGGATGATGAAGATGCTGCGGGAGGATGGGAAGATGCTGCGGGAGGATGGGAAGATGCTGCGGGAGGATGGGAAGATGCTGCGGGAGGATGGGAAGATGAATAATGGCAGTGATGGGGATGCAGAACAATGCTGAGAATGACGAAGACGCTGTGAATCATGACGGTGATGGGGATGATGAAGCCATTGATACGCGCTCTCTATCTCCATCTCTCCCAATCTCTCTCTTTCTCTTGCACTTGCGCTCTGTCCCTTTCTCTTAACTCACCCTTCTTTCTCGTCTCCTTCCTCCATCTTTCCCGATCTCTTCTTTGCAATCGCTCTACTCGTTCTCTCCTAGCTTTCCCTTGCTCGGGCTTTCTCACCATTCCTTTCACACCGCGTAAGTTTCATTAGCATGATAGAGGTAGATACAAGCATTAATGCGGTATTTGTGAATACAGAGAAAGTAAGGTAACGAGAGAGAGAGCGAGAGAGAGCGAGAGAGAGGGAGAGAGAGAGCGAGAGCGAGAGAGGAGAGAGAGAGAGAGCGAGAGAGAGAGGGAGAGAGAGAGAGAGAGAGAGAGAAAGAGAGAGAGAGAGAGAGAGCGAGAGAGAGGGAGAGAGAGAGCGAGAGCGAGAGAGGAGAGAGAGAGAGAGCGAGAGAGAGAGGGAGAGAGAGAGAGAGAGAGAGAGAGAAAGAGAGAGAGAGAGAGAGCGAGAGAGAGATGCAGAGATTGTATCATTTAATTTCAATTTTTTTTTTCAATTATTTATTTCAACGTGTAATGTTAATTTATGATGGCCTGGAATTCTATTTCGACATATTTCGCATAAGTTTCCAGCTTAATTTCCAATCAAAATCGAACGCAAGAAAGCTGCAAGGTCATTGGCCCTGTGGGGCGCCGGCTAGTTTTCTTCCTGTGTGTTATTGCGATGAGGATTCTCCATAGATACTGGATGCTGCTTGGCACCAGCTCTTTTCCCTGCATCCTCCTCCCCTCTCCCTCTCACCGCCATCTCCCTCCCTCCCCTCTCCCTCTCACCGCCATCTCCCTCCCTCTCTTTTCCTCTCTCGCCCATCTCTCTTTTCCTGCCTTTCCCCTTTTCTCCTCCGTTTCCCCCCTTCCCTTTCCCCTGCTTCTCCACTCGCTTTTCCTTCCTGCCTCTCCCATTTCTCTCTACATTCTACGAAAGACATTTAATAAGAAGGTAAAACAAACGATGACACAGATTTAAAATAAAGATATAAATGAAAATAAAATTATTTAATAACGATGAAGATAACGATAACATTAATATTAAATATCGATGTAGACAACTACGACAAACTTATTTAATTACATAAATGGATTTTACAATGCTATGAACTATTAAATAAAATATTGACGAGGTTAGTAAAATATGAATCATAATAATCAAACTGATCACTATAGTAGAGATTGGCTAACGATATGGATAACGATATGGATAACGATATGGATAACGATATGGATAACGATATGGATAACGATATGGATAACGAGAACAGAGAGTCACTAACGATAACGACAACAGCTGTAGAGATTTGGTAGCGGGTGAAAGAGTTAAATAACAAAGTCTGCTGTAAGAGAGTTACGGCGACTGCTGCGCGCTTCACACTTGACATCTCGATTTGTTTCGTTGGGCGTCTGCTGTGTGGAAATAAGTTTATAGAGCGCCGGTGTAGCAGCTCCCTCCTCCTGCACCTCCTCCTGCACCTCCTCCTGCACCTCCTCCTGCACCTCCTCCTGCACCTCCTCCTGCACCTCCTCCTGCACCTCCTCCTGCTTTGTTCTAATAGTAGTATCAGCAGCAGTAGTAATAGTAGTAGTAGTTTTTGTTCTAATAGTAGTATCAGCAGCAGTAGTAGTATCCTGAAGCAGCCACATCAAAAGCAGAATAATTGCAGTAATAGCGGCACCAGTAGCATTGGCAACAGCAGCAGCCTTATAAACAGCTGTTTTGATGCTGAATCAATATACTAGGACGAGGGGGTAACAGACTGGAGTCAATGGGAAGGGGAGGGCAAAACGCGAGTCTAAGTAGTAAAGCGAAAAAAAAACCCATCGAAAGCAGCCAAGCGAAAATATTTTGCCGCTAAAACATTCACACTGTGTGTGCCCTCCCACTAACTTTCTGTGATGTTCTGAGAGCATGAGCGTGCATGGTGGTGGGTGGGGATGCATCATGGAGAGGAGGGGCTTGTTAGGAAATGTAATTAATACGGATTTACACAACCCTTTTGTGTCTGGAGAGGGAATCGTATTCAACCTGCTTCACGCGAAAGAAATTTTACTAACGATGCGGCGAGCCGAAGTGACGTAGCGTCATTGACAACGCATGTGGAGTCATGAAAACAACAAGATACGGGAACATTACTTCACACAGACGAACGTTAGCTCATGACCTACGGAAATATGCAGATGAGCAGACGGAAGCTGCAAGCGTGCTCATCATCGCCACCATCAGCATCATCGTCATCATCATCATCATCATCGTCATCATCATTATCATCATCATCATCGTCATCATCATCGCCACCATCATCATCATCATCATCATCATCATCGTCATCATCGTCATCATCATCATCATTACCATAATTAAAACCATAATCATCATCATCATCATCAACATCATCATCATAATTGTCGTCGTCGTCGTCGTCGTCATCACCATCAGCGGCGGCGGCGGCAGCAGCAGCAGTAGCGGCATCGTCGTTGTCTGTAACCGGATCATAATGGGTGCGCAGGGTCGGTTGTGTGCGCTTCCCTTACCTCCCCGGGTACAGCTCGCTTCCTCTCCCTCGCCTCCCTTACCTCCCCGGGTATAGCTCGCTTCCTCTCCCGCTCCCTTACCTCCCCGGGTACAGCTCGCTTTCTTTCCTCGCTCCTTCGCTCTGCCTCACCTGCTTGAGCGTAACCTGAATCGTTCCCTCCTCATCTCTCTCCATAGTCCAGCAGATTGTGTAGTAAGTAAGTAGTTCCATAGGAGTTTCCATGAGAGCTTTGGAGCTTCTCTCATTATTTCAAAGATCATTTCACTCATCTGCTGGACTACCAGTTCAGTCTTCATAGAGCTATCTCGCCCTAATTCTGCTATAGCCGCCAATAGCTGCACCACTAGCCGCCCAATAAATTCAAATTCAAATTCAAATTCAAATTCAAATAAAGTTTATTGCACGGATAATCGCAGATCATACAGGCAAATACAAACTACAATAAAACAAGTTAATAAACTAATAAAACAAGAGAGAAACGATGTGTCTTATACTACTTGGCATGACTGCATGACACACAGTACATAATGTAATTTTTATTTAACATAATTATCGTCTAAAACAATCGATAACAAAGTCTCGTCTGCTTCTGTCACATGCGTACACGCAGGCGCGCGGTGGAAGGGGATGTCAAACACGGAGAAGCAGCCGTTCTATGAGGAGCAGTCACGACTCAGCAAGATGCACATGGAGAAGCATCCCGACTACCGCTACCGGCCGCGGCCGAAGCGCACGTGCATCGTCGACGGAAAGAAGCTGCGCATCTCCGAATACAAGAGCATCATGCGCAGCCGACGTAATGACGTCATGCCGTCGGCGCACGACAAATCGCATTTCTCATCGACCACCACGGCTCAGGTATGTAGCGGCAATATACTTCTCGTCTAATACACTAATATACAGAGCTCATAAATACCGCTATATAGAGCTATATTAGCTATATATTAGCTATATATATAGCTGCATTAGCTATATAGCTATATAGGCTACTTTAGCTATATAGCTATATAGGCTACATTAGCTATATAGCTATATAGGCTACATTAGCTATATAGCTATATAGGTTATATTAGCTATATACCTCTACAGTAGCTAATATACAGAGTACACGTAATTACGCTAAATATATTTAATACTGTCAGTATACTAATGAATGTGATCATTGGCATGCGTGTGACGTCACGTACATCGTCTGCTTCCGCCCCGCCAGGTGCACAAGATGTGGTACGGCACGGGTAGCAGCCTTAGCTACGAGAGTCTGCTAGGCTCTGCCGCCGGGGTGACGACGGCTGAGCTGCTAAGTCGGCTGAGCAGTTCGGCGGCGGCGGCAGCACTGACGAGTCCCGACACCAGCTCCGTGACGACGATGACGACAATGAGCAGTGGAGACGACGAGAGCACGTCCACCTCTCAGAGCCCCCTACCGGAGGCGAGGAAAGACGACGACACCGTCGCCACATCGAACGGATAGGCGGCGCCACCGACGCACTCAGTCTGCTGCGCGGAGGCCGGGAGGGGGCAGCACCGGCAGCTCGACATGCGGGACGGAATACCGGGAGCAAAATCAAGTGAATATTATTAGAGAGAGGTCGACGGGCGAATGCGAGTATACGCGGTGGTCCATGATGCCGTTAGTTAGTGTTAGCTACCTCCTATTTACGGTTATTTATACGCTGTGTTTGTATGAACGGGAAACTCGAGTATAAACTGTGAGTGATGAAATCCCGATCTTGTAACAGTTAGATACTTGTTAGGTGCGCGCCAGATTTAGAGATGGTACTGTGACATTTAGCCAAACCTGACGGCAGGTGGAGCCACTACATCGCTGGTGTAATGAGGGCTGTGAGACCGGTGTGTGTGAGCGCGTGCGTGCGTGCGTGTGTGTGCGTGCGTGTGTGCGTGTATGTGTGTGCGCGTATGTGTGCGTTCGTGTGTGTGTGCGTGTATGTGTGCGTTCGTGCGTGTGTGAGTGTGTGTGAGTACGTGCGTGCGTGCGTCTGTGTGTGTGTGTGTGTGTGTGAGTACGTGCGTGCGTGCGTGTGTGTGCGTGCGTGTGTGTGAGAACAGCTATGCCCGCGGGAGCGCGCGCGCGTGTGTAAAGCCACGGCCAAAGCAATGATACCCTGGTGACGGACGCGATGCGATTGCAGTCAATCTGCGAACTAACGTACGCGACGGGCGAAGCTAGATGGGTCACAGTTCCATGAGAAATCAGCCGTCTTGTTACTCAACAGACTCGGTGGCTATAGTCGTGATCGCTGTAACAGTGATGGTGATAAATCAATAACGAAATAGTAATAATTCACACTGGCTGCAGACGCCACTAACTTTCTTTGATAATTACCTGAAGAATGAATATCTACCTCCATTTTGTCTGTGTAGATTTTTAGGCAGCGATGCATCTGACGGGTGACCTAGTAACAATCAAAATGGTAGAAACTCGGGAAAGGTTGTCTGATCTGTCGACATTGGTCAGAAAGGGGTGGTTCTGATCAAAGGTCAGCGAAGGATCACCAGATCGTAGATGAGCACAGATTAAATTGTTGCGCTATGCTCTATTATCATGAATGTATTACGAAGAAATGTGTAGATAATGTGAAATTTAATATTATGTTAATTAGGCAAAACTGTTATTATTTGTCGCTGTTGTGTTTATCAATTAAATAATCAATTATTATGCAAGACCGATTCGTTTAACCATTAGGATTTACGTGATGTGTTATAATATATGTAAGCCTTGCATTCGCTCCACTGGCATAGCTATCAATCTACAAGGTATTTACTTATTTGTAGCAAAGATGAAGCACAGCAAGCGATAATGTTAATTTTAAATACAAACGTGACATACGTGAAATTATTGATAATTATATGTATAATACATATAT
>NW_014580218.1:806-2744 GCF_000485595.1 Priapulus caudatus | reverse complement strand
ACATATATATATATATATATATATATATATATATATATATATATATATATATATACATATATATTTATATATATATATATAGGTCAGAAGTAGATAATATGGATTCCCTATTATTTACTTCTGATATAGGTATATAATAGGTGTTCTTGTCGATTTGTTTTCTCTTAAATCTCATGTATATGGCAGGGTTTGGCAGCCTTTGGTCTAATGATACGAGTACTGTTATAGGCATCGTTAATTTATTGATGTTTCGTGTAAAATTGTCAAGGTGAACAAGGGTAAACATTACAGGTATGCTCGGTGCACGGATCACCGGTGCTTAAAGTGACCTCATTGTTTTTGTAAAACAAATTACATACGGGGGCAAACGATATATACAGCATACAATGTAGCAAGCGCCACCTATAGACATAATATTATATGAACGATGTTGTCTAAATCGACTTTGTGACGTTTGTGAACTTTTTGTGGGGTTTTTCTTCTCCGGCTATTGCTGACAGTCTACAACTAAGCACGCCACCTAGTGGATCGCCATCACCTCTTACATTACGTCCTGTGGAACATTGCGTTAATCCCACTGCATTGACTAGGAAGAATAAGTCTTAGTTGTCATCTGGTACTACGCACGCACGGGTCTTTGTAGCGAATAACATAAATTATTTGCGACTTAAACATTTTTAGTCATGTCTTATTTTATGTAGACGACCTTTTAGATTGGTTTTTACAACGAGGTCGTGGGCTTATGAAGAATCGAATAAACGCTACCGCGTGTAAATGCTTCTCGTCTGTGCGAAGTGTGGAAACCATGTTACGAGCGTGTAGTTAGTTTTGCTCGTTTCTTTAATTAAGACAAAGTAACTATTATGTCAAGTATTTTATGTTTATCATAGTATTCATGGGATAAAAATTAAAGTTAATAAAATCACGCATCTGTGAAGGAAATGTATAAACTGTTTCCTGTCGGTTTTTCGTTGAGTTTAAGAAGGTAGCGAAATATATATATTTAAATAGCGTTTCTTAATATTTTCCTCGGTGTCCAGTTAGAGGTAGAGACGAGAGGATAAGAGAAGGATGGAAACACATGCACGCACGCACGCACGCACCGCACCGCACCGCACCGCACGCACGCACGCACGCACCGCACCCTTTTAGTAGAACTCTTTTTTTGCTCCAAAGTCTAGGGTGCAGCTGTCCCCCTTGCCCCCCACCCCGCAGGCTGTGCTAGGACCCTGCAGTAGTGTTTTGTACTTATAGCACTATCGAGGGACCCAGTATAGAAGTATAAGTAGCAGTAGAATAGGAGAGAGGGCAGCTGTGTACGCTGACCAGACCATTACTGCATCCCCCGGCCGCGTGCTGTGACCATCAAAATACAGAGAGACATATAGTCTACTATTATTCGATGGTTGTATCCAAGCAAAAACTCGTACACAGGCGAGCAACCGTTTTTCGCATGCACTTCAGCCAGAGCTTCAGCCTCGAATGTGGCGCCATCGTGGAGATAAAACAGAAAATTATTAAAGTTTCTCAACATACCCAAAACAAGAGAACAATCACCTCCTGTAAGGCTCACACTGGGAAATGCTTTCCCATAGGCGACAATACTTACGAAAAAAATCGCATAAATCAGCAAGAGTTTTTTTTACAAATAATAATGCCATTCTCTGAATCCAAGTCGCAAGTGCCACCATATATGTTATTAACAAAAAAATTCTTCCATAATTTCTCTTGTCAACAAACATTTTCCAGCACACACTAGAAATGGCCAATTTACAATGTCTTTGTTTGAAAATTCATGGGCTGTCCCAGCAACGCACCTCGGACGAGCCGTTTACATTGTCGGATTCAGAATAGATTCTAGTTTCTGAAATTAACTCTTTTCTAATAAGAAATACAAAATTCTAGCGTATGCAGACATTCAAATACGATCTCATTCCG
>NW_014580218.1:0-271 GCF_000485595.1 Priapulus caudatus | reverse complement strand
CAATAACCTTTGCATTGCCCACGTATTAGTGCGTAGCCATATTGCGGGACGTCACACATCGCATAGCGTAACATTATACGCCTAGCATACGCCTAACATTATAGCCTACCATATACATATATATATATATATATATATATATATATATATATATATATGCTACTATATGCTACTATATGCTACTATATGAAGCATTGATGTTACATATATTTATTTCTGACTCATGTTAATCATTATGTGTCAGTATATGTGTACATCGCCTTGGAGATGT
>NW_014580217.1:18815-19502 GCF_000485595.1 Priapulus caudatus | reverse complement strand
GTCTCTCTGTCTCTCTGTCTCTCTGTCTCTCTGTCTCTCTGTCTCTCTGTCTCTCTGTCTCTCTGTCTCTCTGTCTGTTTAATTGTAATTCATATGCTAGCTAGCAAGCATGAATAAAACATTTTTTTAAATCATATAAAATATTCATCATGACACTGTATTTGCAGGTACCAGTACTGCCAGAAAATGAGACGCATTTCTTCGTCTCTAAACGTTTTAAATCAGCAGTTCATCGGCGAGGGCGCCACCTTCTACATGGGGCAGTACACGGCCGCTGTCATATGTCAAGGAAAGTCATTTAGTATCTCCCATAACTGGTAAATGCTACAATGTATATATGTCTGTCTCGTCCTCCTTCTCTCTCTCTATCTCTCTCTCTCTCTCTCTCTCTCTCCCTCTCTCTCTCTCTCTCTCTCTCTCTCTCNGGGTCTAAGACGTTGATTGTAGCTAATTATTATGGTCTCATAGCGCATCCTATCGACAGTAAAATATCTAATTACACGTTTAACTTTAATTTTACTAAATGTATGTATTTATGTATGTATGAGTAACGCGTTAATTGTGGTTAATATGGTCTCGTAATGCCATTTATCGGCAGCAAAAATAACACATTAAACGCTTAACATTTATTTCACTACATGTCTGTGCATCATCTGCATAATAGTCATATAATAAATAATTATTTAT
>NW_014580217.1:15871-18256 GCF_000485595.1 Priapulus caudatus | reverse complement strand
GAGGAGACGACTGACGAGGCAGGAGCGTAGGATGAGCAGCGAAGACGGTGAGACGAAGAGGAGAAGAAGAAAAGAGCAGAGGAGGGGGAGGAGAGCACGAGAGACGAAGAAAACGAGAGAGAAGAGAGACGAGAGAATGAGCATGGATGAGCTAGATAAGGAGCGAGAGAGGAGGAGAAAGAGGAGACGAGAGCGAGAAACAAGAGGAGAATGAGAAAAGAGAGAGGCTACAGAGTGCGGAAGAATAAGGGAGACGGGGAGCGTTAGGAAACGAGACACGAGAGAAGAATGAGATGAAGGGAGCTAAGAAAAGCGAGGAGACGACGAGAGACGAGACCGACGAAGACCAGCCACGATCACAGACGAGAGAGAGGAGAGAGAGAGACGAGTGCAGGCGTGACGCTTGGAAGAGAGAAGAGAGATGAGAAGACTGCGAGAGACGGGAGAGAGAACGATAGAGAGAGAGAATGACAGGGGTGAGAAAGATGGAAAGAGGCGTTTGCAGTCTGCCAGGCACACTGGGTTTGATCGGGCCATGAAGGCTAGAAATAGACCGTCGCATGCCTGCGCTGTGTTATAAACACATATTTTTAAAAAAAAAAAAAATATTAAGTACAACTACTATTATCAGAAAGCAGTCTACAATTAGGATCTTATATTGAAAACAGTATAGATCTCTGTATTTCTGTTCTGTCCATCCTGCTGATGCCTATCTCCACCCTACACCGCCGCCACGGAACGAAGTGAGCACGACCGACTCTGCTCACTTAGCGGCTCTCTCGACAGTTTCCCTCTGCTCTCTCTATCTCTTGCTTCTCTCTCTCTCTCTCTCTCTCTCTCTCTCTCTCTCTCTCTCTCTCTCGCTCTCTTCTCGCTCTCTTCTCTCTCTATCCTTCCCTCTCTCTATATATTTTTCTCACTCCCTTCTGGTTTTCCCATCTCCTCTCTCCATTTCTTTCTATTTCTTATGAATGCTCTAATTTTCTCTCTCTCCCTTTTTCTCCCCCCCTCTCACTTGCTCTCCTTTTCTTCCTCTGTCCGTTCTCTGTCTTTTCATCTCCACACACTCCCCTTCTTATTCTCTTTCTGTCTCTCTCTCTCTCTCTCTCTCATGCTCAACCAATCTCACAATCTCTCTCTAATAAGATATAGCAACATAATTGTAAATGTATGTATGTGTCTAAGACGTTGATTGTAGCTAATATGGTCTCATAGCGCCTCCTATCGACAGTAAAATGTCTAATTAAACGTTTAACTTTAATTTGACTAAATGTATGTATTTATGTATGTATGAGTCTAACGCGTTCATTGTGGTTAATATGGTCTCGTAATGCTATCTATCGGCAGCAAAAATGACACATTAAACGCTTAACTTTTATTTCACTACATGTCTGTGCATCATCTGCATAATAGTCATATAATAAATAATTATTCATAAACTTTTTACTATAGGTAGCGGGCACGAAATTTGCAAAAGTAGTATTAAAAGTAACGCATGTGTTTGCAAGCATAAATGCAACAAGTTTCAAGTCATGTAAAAATCATCCTGGCACTGTATTTGCAGCTGCCATTGCCAGAACGTGTGGCGCGTTTCTTTGTCTCTAAAAGTCTGAAATCAGCAGTTCATCGGTGAGGGCGCCACATTCCACATGGGGCAGTACATGGCCGCTTTCAAGGCAAGGAAAGTCGTACAGTAGCTGCCATAACTGGTAAATGCTTCATGCTGTCTCTTCCGCCTCCTCCTCTCTCTCTCTCTCTCTCTCTCTCTCTCTCTCTCTCTCTCTCTCTCTCTCTCTCTCTCTCCCTCTTTCTGTCCCTCTCACACAATCTGTCCCTTTCATACTTCCCCTTCTTTCTCACCATCCTACTATCTCCCATGTTAGCACAAAATTCGCAAAATTTATATTAACTGTAATGCATATGCTAGCTAGCAAGCATAAATAAAACACTTTTAAAAATCATATAAGATTCATCATGACACTGTATTTGCAGGACCCACTGCCAGAAAATGAGACGCATTTCTTTGTCTCTAAACGTCTTAAATCAGCAGTTCATCGGTCAGGGCGCCACCTTCCACATGGGGCAGTACATGGCCGCTGTCATGTAAAGGAAAGTCATATAGTAGCTCCCATAACTGGTAAATGCTACAATGTATGTCTGTCTCGTCCTCTCTCTCTCTCTCTCTCTCTCTCGTTTTTTAGCTTCCTCTCTCTCATTTTCTCTCTCTCTCTCTTGTTATCTAGCTTTCTCACTCTCATTCTCGCTCGTTCTCTTTCTAATTCTCTCTCGTTCTCTCTCTCTCTCTCTCGTTTTCTAGCTCCCTCTCTCTCTCTCTCTCTCTCTCTCTCTCTCTCTCTCTTGTTATCTATCTTTCTCTCTCTCATC
>NW_014580217.1:10041-11453 GCF_000485595.1 Priapulus caudatus | reverse complement strand
TGTCTTTCTCTCGCCTCTCATTTTCCTTATTCTCTCTCTCTCTCTCTCTCTCTCTCTCTCTCTCTCTCTTTCTCCCAACTCCTGCTCCACCAATCTCTCCATCTCTCGTATATAAGCTGTATAGCAAAGTGACTGTAAATATGTAAGTAATGAGCTGTAAGGAATTTTGACGTACATTAGAGAGAGGTGTTGAGTTAAAAGCATGCTAGGCCAATAAATACGTAAGATTATCTATTTTCAAATTAAAATTAATTCTGTTTGTTGACTGAACAGGCGTGGCCAGGCCAGTGAGGTGTCCCAGATGGTTATATGAAGGCAAAATGTACATTTGTTACTATTATCAGAGAAAGTATACAATAAAACATGATATGTGTCTTTCTCTCTTTTTCTCTCTCCCTCTCTCTCTCTCTCTCTCTCTCTCACACACATACGTGCTCTCTCTGTCTGTCTCTGTCTCCTCTCACTACTCTCTTCTCTCTCCCTCCCTTTCCGTCGCTCTCACTATGCTTTTTTTCGCTTTCGCTTTCCCCCTCTCTCTTGGTCGCTCTTTCTTTCTTTGCCTCCTCTCTGACTTTGTCTCTATCTGTCCCTCCCTCTCTCCTCTCGCCTCACACTTCTCTGTTCTACTCTCTTTCTCCCTCTCTTTCTCTCAATCCCCCTTCTTTCGCTCTCTTACTCATTCTCTTAGTTTCTCTACCCCTCTCTCTCTCTTTCTCTCTCTTTGTCTCTCTCTCTCTCTCTCTCTCTTTGTCTCTCTCTCTCTCTCTCTCTCTCTCTCTCTCTCTCTCGTGCTCGCTATTTCTTTCTCTGCCATTTTTCTGTCTCTGGCTTTGTCTCTATTTGCCTTTCCCTCTCCTCGCTCTCTTTAGTCTGTGCCGTCTCTCTTGTATTCTCTCTTTCTCTCTCCGCCTCTCTCTCTCTCTCTCCTGCTCCACAAATCTCTCAATTGCTCACAAATAAGAAATAGCAAAGTGATTGTAAATATGTAAATTAGGAGCTGTAAGGAATTTGTACATACATTAGTGTTGAGTTGAAAGCATGTGAGGATAATAATAAATCAGTTTTATTTAAAATTGTAAAATTGTTTTATTTTTGTCTGAACAGACTTGACCAGGGCAGTGACGTGCACCAGATGGTTATATAAAGGTAAAATGCATATTTGTGACTATTATCAGAGACAGTATACAATTAGACATGATATGCATACATTCTCTGCAACCCATGCTCTCCTTTTACCCGTCACTCTCTTTCTCTCTCTCTCTCTTTCTCTCTCTCTCTCTCTCCCCTCCTCTCTCTCTCTCTCTCTCAGTCCCTCTCCCTCCCTCTCTCTCCCTCTCTCTCTCTCTCTCTCTCTCTCTCTCTCTCTCTCTCTCTCCCCTCCTCTCTCTCTCTCTCTCTCAGTCCCTCTCCCT
>NW_014580217.1:0-4608 GCF_000485595.1 Priapulus caudatus | reverse complement strand
CTCTCTCTCTCTCTCTCTCTCTCTCTCACTTCCCCCACTGTCTCAATTCAAATTGAAATTAATTATGTTTTTGTTTGAACAGGTGTGACCAGGGCAGTGACGTACGTGTCCCAGATGGTTATATGAAGGTAAAATGTACATTTTGTAACTATTATCAGAGACAGTATACAATTAGACATGATATGAAAACACAAGATCCATGCGTTCTGTCTATCCGTCCGTCAGCCTATCTCCCCCCCCCCACTTGTTTGCTCTCTCTTTCTCCCTTTCTCTCCCTCTCTCTCTCCCTCTCTTGCTCGCTCGTTCTTTCTGTGCCCCTTCTCTGTCTTTCCCTCTCCACACACTCCCCTTCTTATTCTCTCTCTCTATCTAGCTTACATTTATGTAAGTATGAGTCTAACGCGTTAATTGTGGTTAATATGGTATTGTAATGCCATCTATCGGCAGCAAAAATTACACATTAAACGCTTACCATTTATTTCACTACATGTCTGCGCATCATCTGCATAATAGTCATATAATAAATAATTATTCATGAACTTGTTACTATAGGTAGCGGGCACGAAATTTGCAAAAGTAGTATTAACAGTAACGCATGTGTTAGCAAGCATAAATGCAACACGTTTCAAGTCATGTAAAAATCATCATGGCACTGTATTTGCAGCTGCCATTGCCAGAACGTGTGGCGCGTTTCTTCGTCTCTAAAAGTCTGAAATCAGCAGTTCATCGGTGAGGGCGCCACCTTCCACATGGTGCAGTATACAGTAGCTGCCATAACTGGTAAATGCTTCATGCTGTCTCTCTCTCTCTCTCTCTCTCTCTCTCTCTCTCTCTCTCTCTATCTCTCTCTCTCTCTCACACTCTTTCTGTCCCTCTCTCACACACTCTGTCCCTTTCATACTTCCCCTTCTTTCTCACTCTCCTTCTATCTCCCATGTTAGCACAAAATTCGCAAAAGTAATATTAACTGTAATGCATATGCTAGCTAGCAAGCATAAATAAAACACTTTTAAAAATCATATAAGATTTATCATGACACTGTATTTGCAGGTACCACTGCCAGAAAATGAGACGCATTTCTTCGTCTCTAAACGTCTTAAATCAGCAGTTCATCGGTGAGGGCGCCACCTTCCACATGGGGCAGTACACGGCCGCTGTCATGTCAAGGAAAGTCATACAGTAGCTCCCATAACTGGTAAATGCTACAATGTATGTCTGTCTCGTCCTCTCTCTCTCTCTCTCTCTCTCTCTCTCTCTCTCTCTCTCTCTCTCTCTCTCTCTCTCGTTATCTAGCTCCCTCTCTCTCATTCTCTCTCAGAGATGAGAGGGAAGCTAGATTAACGTGAGAGAGCCAGGAGCTAGCAGTAAAGAGAGAGAAGGCTGAGAGAGAGGGAGCTACGAATAACGAAAGAGCACGAGAGAGACTGAGAGAGAGAAAGAGCGAGAGAGACCGAGAGAGATAGGGCGGAGAGAGAGAGGAGGAGAGAGAAGAGAGACGAGAGAGAGAGACGAGCAGAGAGAGAGAGAGAGAGAGAGCAGACGGGGCTAGATATACGAGAGCGAGAGCAGAAAGAGAGAGAGAGATAAGCAGAATGAGAGAGAATGCTGAGAGAGCAGAAGTAGATAACCGAGAAGCAGAGAGGGAGAGAGCAAAAGTACGTGGACAGCAAAGAGAGCAGACATACATTGCCAGCATTTACCAGTTTATGGCAAGATCTACTGTCATGACGTTTTCGCTTTACATGTACAGGCGAACGGTGTACTGCCCCATGTTGCCAAGGATGGCGCCCCTCACGATGAACTGCCTTGATTTCAAGGACGTTCTAGAGAGACGAAGAAATTGCGTCTTCCATTTTCTGGCAGTGCGTCCTGCAAATACAGTGTCCATGATAAATCTTATATGATTTTTAAAAGTGATTTATTTATGCTTGCCTAGCTAGCATGTGTGCATTACAGTTAAATCATTACTTTTGCAAATTTCATGCCTAACATGGGAGATAGAAGGAGAGTGAGATAGAAAACGAAAGGGAAATTAATGAAAAGGACAGAGTGTGTGAGCGAGAGGGACCAGCAAGACGAGAGAGGAAGAGAGAAGAGAGAGAGAGAAGAGAGAGAGAGAGAGGTGAGACGAGAGCCAGATAGAGAGGAGGAAGAGACAGCATAACGGCATTTACACCAGTAGCATGGCAGCTACTAGCTGGTATACTCTTCCTTGCCATGAAGCCGACGGTGTATTGCACCATGTGGAAGGTGGCTCCTCACCGCATGAATAGATAGATTAGATAGATAGATAGAGTAGTAGATACGATAAATAGTCATAGATAGATAGATAGATAGATAGATAGATAGGATAGCATAGATAGCATAGATAGATAGATAGATAGGATAGATAGATAGATGATAGATAGATAGCAGTAGCAGATAGATAGATACGATAGATAGATAGATAGATAGAGACGAGGAGCAGGAAAAGAATCGACATAAATAGATGATAGATTATGATAGAGCAGAGGGAGGAGAGAGAGAGAGGGACAGAGATAGATAATAGTATGAAGAATAGATAGATAGATAGAATAAATAGATAATAGATAGATAGATAGATAGCATTAGATAGATAGATGATAGCATAGATAGATAGATAGATTAGATAGATAGAGTAGATAGATAGACGAGAGTAGAGAGAGAGAGGACAGCAGAGAGAGAGACGAGAGACGAGAGGAACGAGGAAGAGATAGATATATAGACTAGATAGATAGATAGAAGTATGATAGCTAGGCTAGATATGATATGATAGATAGATTAGATTAGATAGATAGATAGATAGATAGAATAGAAGCGAGATAGGATAGAGCGGAGAAAGAGGGAGAGAGAGAGAGAAGAGAAGAGTAGAGAATAAAAGGAGAGAGACAGGGAGAGAGGCAGACATACCTACCGACAGATGGACAAAATGGACGGCCAACAGATATACTGCATTGGTGTCTAAAGAGAGAGGAAGAGCATAGATATAGATATAGAAATATAGATACGATAGATAGATAGATAGATAGTAGAATAGATAGATAGATAGATAGATAGGAATAGATTAGATAGATAGATACATGATAGCATAGATAGAATAGATAGAGTAGATAATAGCATAGATAGATATGTATAGAAGAAGATAAATAGATAAATAGGATTAAATAGATAAATATATAAATAGATAGATAGATTAGGAGGGAGAGAGAGAGACCGAGAGGAAGACGATAAGGACGAGAGCTAAGAACGAGAGCGAGATATCGAGCAGGAGCAGAGAGAGAGAGGAGATAGGGCGGAGACGAGAGAGAGAGAGAGAGAGCAGATGCAGAGAGAGATCGAAACGCAGGCAGAAGACGAGAGAATGGAGGACGTAGGACAGATAACGAGAAGAGAGATATNATCTTATATGAAAACAGTATAGGATCTATGTATTCTGTCTGTACGTCCCTCTGCCTATCTCCACCCCCCCCACCTTGCTCTTGCTTTCTCTCGCTTTCCCTCTCTATCTCTCTGTCTCTCTCTATCTTTTCCTCTTTCTATATATTTCTTACTCCCTTCTGGTTTTCACATCTCCTCTCTCCATTTCTTTCTATTTCTTATGCATGCTCTAATTTTCCCTCTCTCCCTTTCTCTCCTCCCTCTCTCTTGCTCGCATTTTCTTTCTCTGTCCGTTCTCTGTCTTTTCCTCTCCACACACTCCCCTTCTTCTCCCTCTCTCGCTCTCTCTATCTATCTGTCTCTTTCTCGCTCTCTCTATCTATCTGTCTCTCTCTCGCTCGCTCTCTCTCTCTCGTTATCTAGCTCTCTCTTTCTCTTATTCTCTCTCATTCTCGCTCGTGTGAGAGAGGATTTAGATACTCTCGCATCGATCCGACGACGGCTAATGTACTCTAGATCTACGATCGTATGACGAGAGAGCCTATCTCGATCTCAGAGTTACGAATACTATAGTCAGAGAGCTAGTACTCGATTCAGATAGAGAGAGATGCTAGATAGATAGATAGACGAGGAGAACGCGAGAGAGTACGAGAGAGCAGAGAGAGAGAGGGAGAGGGAGGAAGTAGAGAGAGTGAGAGGGTAGGTACGAGGAGGAAGGAGTAGAGGAGTTAACGGACTCAACGAAGCAAAGCATGCTCACTCCACCCGGAGAAAGAGAGAGTTCGTGACCGTCTTGTAGAGTCAGCTTGAGTAAGAAGGTAGGAGAGTTAGGGAGAGGATAATGAGAGAGAAACGGCGCTATCATAGACAGGACACAATCATGTGAGACTGACTCTACATTTAGGCGAGCTACTGACTTTACTTTGGTATCAACCATGCACTGAAAGAATGAGCAGAAGGCAGAAAATGTCGCACTGAGGAGAGAGAGATGACGAAGAAGGGAGAGAGTACGAGCAGCCCCATTAGAGAGAGCAAGAGAGAGAAAAGAGAGCAGATGAGAATGAGAGAGTAATGGAAGAGAGAGCGAGAGAGAGCTAAGATAGATTAAAGAGAGAGAGAGAGAGAAGAGAGAGAGAGAGAGAGACGAAAAGGAGAGAGAGAGACAGAGAGAAAGAGAGAAAAAGAAGAGAGAATGGAGAGAGAACATGTAGT
>NW_014580216.1:17437-19521 GCF_000485595.1 Priapulus caudatus | reverse complement strand
AGAGAGAGAGAGAGAGAGAGAGAGAGAGAGAGAGAGAGAGAGAGAGAGAGAGCACGGGGCATTGCAGCGACCGTGTCTCGAAATAGGCGCATATCTGCCAGTGCATGCGTGCGCATGTGCGTGCGGATGCGCGCGCGCATGTGCGCACATGCGCGCGTGCGTGTGTGCGTGCGTGCGTGCGGATGTGCGTGCGTGCATGCGCGTGTACGTGCGTGCGTGTACACGTGTTCGAACGTGCGTTTGTGCTTACGCGTGCGTGTGTACGTGCGTGCGTGGATACATACGCGCGTCGTGCGCGTGTACGTGCGTGCGTACGTGTGTGCGTGGGTGCGCGTCGGCGCGTGCGTGCGTGCGTGCGTGCGTGCGCGTGTACGTGCGTGCGTGTGCGTGTAGGTGGGCGCGCGTCGGTGCGTGCGTGCGTGTAACGCATCATTTAATGAGCTTCACTACTGCGTACACTCCCTCTCTCTTTCTCTCTCTCTCTCTCTCTCTCTCTCTCTCTCTCCGCCTCTCTCTCTCCTCTCCTTTCTCTCTCTCTCTGTCCCTCTCCCCCTGCTCTCTGTCTCTCCCACTCTTCGCTCTGCTCGTTCCCCGTCTCTCTCTCTCTCTCTCTCTTCCTCCCCCCTCTCTCTACTCTCTCTCTCCCTCTCCCTCCTCACCTCTCCCCTCTCTCTTCTCCCTTTTTCCCTGTCTCTCTCCCCCCCCTCATCTCTCTCGCTCTCTCTCTCTCTCTCTCTCTCTCTCTCTCTCCGCCTCTCTCCCTCCTCCCTCTTCCCCTTCTCTCTCTCTCTATCTCCCCTCTCTGCTCTCCCCCTCTCTTTCTCCCTCTCGTCTCTCTTTCTCTCTCTCCCCCTTCCTCCTCTCTTCCCTCTCCCCTCCCCTTTTCTCTCTCTCTCTCTGCCTGAGTGAACCTCGCTAACCGATGCACCCCCGTTGCGACAATCGCTTTTACTGAAATTCGATAGCTAAAATTACGTTCATTATCATGTAGTAATGAAATCGGCAGCCGCAGCAGCCGACAATTCTACTCGCGGGCAGACGTACGCACGCGCACCCACGCACGCACGCGCGGTACCGAATTACCCCCCCCCCACCAATACATGCACGTATATATCATTTCCTAAAAAGGGAGTCGAAATGCGACAGCGGTTTGAGAATTTGCACTAATTGTAATTAGCAGCGCGGCTCGCTGCGAGAGCGAGAGCGCGGCTTTTAGCGATGAGCGCGAAAAAATGCGCGGGAAAAAATTCGCGCGCGCGGGAAAAATTCGCGCGCGCCGTAAAAATGCAAGCCCCGGGGCAGACAAAGGTGGAGCGGCGGAGGAGAATCTCGTGATATTCGCAATAAATTCGTAAACAAATGAAAATCTTTGCCGAGGAAAACTGCCGGATCGATGCTGGGGTTTGCATTCAGCAGAGACGAGAGCGTGAAGAGCGATTGAGAGGGGGAGGGGAAGGTGAGGGGGAGAGAGAGGGGGCGAGAGAGAGAGAGAGACGAGGAGGAGAGGTGCGAGAGACAGGGGCGAAGAGAGGGGGATAGAGCGCCGAACAAGACGACAGGAGAAGGGGAGACGGGAGAGGGGGAAAGCAGAGGGGATGAGGCGCGCACAGAGAGCGAGACGCAGGGGGAGGAGAGCGGGGAGATGGGGGATAGAAAGCGCGCAAGAGACTAAGGGGGGATGAGAAAGAGAGAGAGAGAAAGAGAGAGAGAAGAGAGGCTCTTTCTAAATTGAGAGAGGATGAGAAAGACGAGGGAGAGAGAGAGAGAGAGAGGGCGGAGAGAGGGAGAGAGGGAGACCAATAGAGCAAGAGAGATTGCGACAGAAAATGGTAGCGAGGAGTAGAGAGTGCGAGAGAGGGGAGAATGGAGGAGGAGCGAAGGGCAATGCAGGGCAAGGTGTCAGCGTGCGTGTATAGGTGGATGATGCGGGGAGACAGCAAGCCGCATCCACGCTATACTGATGCTGCTGTCGCGAGTGATTCATTATAGTGAAGCTCTCTCTGTATGTGTGCGTGCGTGTGCGTGTGTGTGTGTGTGTGTGTGTGTGTGTGTGTGTGTGTGTGTGTGTGTGTGTGTGTGTGTGT
>NW_014580216.1:13765-17415 GCF_000485595.1 Priapulus caudatus | reverse complement strand
TATAGTATAGTATAGTATAGTATAGTATAGTATAGTATAGTATAGTATAGTATAGTATAGTATAGTATAGTATAGTACTCATACATTCACACACATTTTATTACATGTACGTAACTCATACATTCACACACATTTCATTACATGTACGTAACTCATACATTCACACACATTTCATTACATGTACGTAACTCATACATTCACACACATTTCATTACATGTACGTAACTCATACATAAACACACATTTTATTACACGTACGTAACTCATACATTCACACACATTTCATTACATGTACGTAACTCATACATTCACACACATTTCATTGCATGTACGTAACTCATACATTCACACACATTTTATTACACGTACGTAACTCATACATTCACACACATTTCATTACATGTACGTAACTCATACATAAACACACATTGCATTACATGTACGTAACTCATACATTTACACACATTGCATTACATGTACGTTAACTCATAACTATCTCAGCACACATTTTCATACATGTACGACCTAACATCATCACATGTCACACACATTCATTACATCGTACGTAGACTCATGGACATTCACACCATTTCAATTACATTGTCGGTAACATCATACTTCACACACAATTTCATTACATGTACGGTAACTCATACATTCCACTACACCATTCTATATACCATGTACGGCTAACTCAGTACATTCAGCTGTACACATTTCATTACCAGTGTACGCTGGTAACCTCCATACCATTCACCCCACATTTCATTACATGTACGTAACTTCATGCATTCACACACATAAAAAAATTTTGCATTCAGGTACGTAACTGCCTCACATAAACACACATGTTTATTACACGTACGTAAGCTCATACACTTCACGACCGCCCGGACATTTCTCATTACATTTAGTACTCATACATTTCACAGCACATTGCATATGCATGATTACGTTAATCATTACATCACACAGCGACGTCGCCGCGACATTTTAATTACACGTACGTTAACCTCATACATTCTAACACATCATTACATGTACGTAAATCTGCATACATAAAACACACATGGCTATACATTACGTAAACGGCATACATTACACACATTTGCAATAATGGTACGTAACTCATACATTCACGGACGACATTTCATTAGCATGTAAGTAACTCATACATCACACAACATGGTGTCTATACACGTACGTACTCTCACATTTAACACACATTTTGCATTACCGTGTACGTAACTCATACATTACACACAGGATTTTCCATTCACGTTCACGTAACTCATACATTTAGCCACCGATTTCAGTTGCCATGTACGTAACCTCCAATACATAAACACAACATTTCATTCATGTAACGTAACTCATACATTCACACCTACATTTTCATTACATGTGACGTAACTCAACATTCACACACATTTCATTACCTCTACAGAACTGCATACATTCACACACAATTTCATTACACTTCACTAACTCATACATTTACAGACACTATTCATTACATGTTAGCTAGCCAACTCATACTACAACCACATGATCAATTACATGTACGTAACTGTCATACATTTACACTACTTTCATACATGTACGTAACTCATACATCAGCACACATTTCATTACACGTACGTAACTCATACATAAACACACATTTCATTACATGTACGCGATGTCTGTTAAGCTAGCGACCCCGTGTCATCGATGCGCTTGTGTAAATTGGCAGTATTTTGCCATCAGCTGCATTAGATTAGCTGCATAAAGACGTATAGTAGTACACACACGTGCATGGTGAGTGGAAATGCGATCATCAGCGGCGCGTGCGTGTGTGTGTGGTCCGCATTGCGCGCGCCGTGATCGTGTCTAAGCGTCCTGCAAGATTACAGGCTTTAGCCGTATAGTGTGGGCTTGAGAGCGCGCTCCGTGCGAGGATAGGCGGGGGGGGGGGGGGTGTGTACTTGAAGGTGAAGGGGGGCGGGGGCGCGTGCGTGCTCTCACGTGGGCGGGGATATAGGGCGCTGTGGTAATGGAGGTGAGGGAGAGGGTCGCAGTTAGCGTGGCGTGCTGCTACGCTGGGGAGGGAGGGCGGGTGTGTATGGGCGCTGGGAGGGGGCTGTGGGGGTGGCTTGTTCACCTCGATCTTCACTACAGGCCTAAGTTGAGAGTGAAAGCCACGCGTTCTAAGAGTTCCAGCCGCTTGTCTGCATTCCGCTCTCTCATGTTCGCCAGTCTTGCATGCCTCGCGTGCGCCTCGCTGCATCCTCTGCCTCTCTCCGCCTACCTCGCCATCGCTGCTTTCTTGTATTCCGCTGTCTGCCTCTCCATCTCTCATGCCCCCATCTTCGATCGCGCGCACGCAAGCTCGCTCTCTCCATCCGTCGCCGCGCGCGGCGCCGGAGGCCGTGCGTTGCGTGGCCGTTGTGTTGGTGGTGTGTGTGTGTGTGGTGTGCGTGTGTGGCGTGTGTGTGTGCGTGCGTGTGTGTGTGCGTGTGTGCGTGTGTGTGTGCGTGTACGTGTGTATATGCGTGTGTGGGTGCGCGTGTGCGTGTGTACATGTGAGTGTGTGTGCGCGCGCGTGCGTGTGTGCGTGTGTGTGTGTGCGCGCGTCTGCGGTGGCTGCAGCAGCAGCGGCGGCGGCGGCGGACGCGGCGGCATTGCGGCTAGCTTAGCGTGTAAGACGGCAGGGCCGGCGCTTGTGACGCCGGCAGATACCGGAGGCTTTGTTTGGAGCGGTGTTTTTTTTCATCTGGAGCGGAGAGATTTGTCCATGGCGATGTTACGCGCGAATGGCTCCACGCGAGGCGTGCGCGCGTGCGTGCGTGTGTGTGTATATGTGTGTGTTTGTGTGTCTGTGTTCGTGTGTGCGCGTGAGTGTGCGTGCGCGTGTGCTTGTGTGTGCGTGTGTGTCTCTGTGTGTGTCCGTGTGCGTGCGTGCGTGCGCGCGCGTGTGCGCATGCTTCCATGTGTGTGTGCGTTTGTATGGGTGTGCGTGTGCGTGCGTGTGTGCGTGCGCGCGCGTGTGCGCATGTGTGTGTGTGCGCCCCTGTACGTGCGTGCGTGCGTGCGTGTGCGTGCGTGCGTACATGCCCTTGTTTTAGCGGGAAGCTGTCGATGCTTAGTTCTACACGAGTGGCATCTGCAAATGATGGTCTATGAGATGAATGAACAGATCGACGAACGAAAGAACA
This sequence comes from Priapulus caudatus, assembly GCF_000485595.1. NCBI lineage: Eukaryota > Metazoa > Priapulida > Priapulimorpha > Priapulimorphida > Priapulidae > Priapulus > Priapulus caudatus. Next base: position 14,218 of record NW_014580216.1, on the reverse strand, counting down.
GACGAACAGTCAAACGGGTATACGGGCCTAGCAGCAGTACAGCGCACATGCATAGGGTACATACATTCTTCATTCTTCATACACAAGGTATAAAATTCGACAACTGCTCATGCACGAATCAAATAAAATCTGGTCAATCTACAAATTGCATCTTCTGGAAAACATCCAGGCAGCAGAAGACCATCGCCTAGCAGAGAACGGGGGGCGTACATGAATCGAGAAGCCATATAACTCGGATTATAACCGAGCGGCAGTGGAGGCAGGAGCGATCTAACGCGTATAGAGTGGCGTTGGTGAATGGTTGTTAAACAACGAAGCCAACTGAGCGAGAGAGAGAGCGAGATAGAGAGAGAGCGAGAGAGTGAGGGAGAGAGAGAGAGAGAGGAATAGAGTGAGAGAAAGAGAGAGAAAGAGAGAGAGAGAGAGAGAGAGAGAGAGAGAGAGAGAGAGAGA
>NW_014580216.1:8591-11394 GCF_000485595.1 Priapulus caudatus | reverse complement strand
GTGTGTGTGTTGCGTGTTGCGTGTGTGTGTGTGCGTGTGTGCGTGTGCGTGTGCGTGTGCGTGTGCGTGTGCGTGTGCGTGTGCGTGTGCGTGTGCGTGCGTGCGTGTGCGTGTGTGTGTGCGTGCGTGCGTGAGTGCGTGCGTATGTGTACGTGCTTACATGCCTGTGTACGTGTGTGTGTGTGCGTGCGTGCGTGCGTGCGTGCCTGCGTGTGTGTAGTAGTAGTAGTTGGGGGGCAGTCACTATCCGTAACTCGCACGCGTAGTGCCCATGACCGTCGCAGTTCTAGATCCCCTGAAGAAGAAGAATGTGAAATCTACAGCAATTCTGCCTCGCCCGCGCGCGCGCGAACGCGATCGCCCGAAGCAGACGAACAATATTGTTCTTATAAGGTCGATCCTTAATTGCAAATATTTGCAGCGTTGGTGTTCACGTATGTACACAGCAATGACCTTAGGCTGCTGTGACGTCACACCGTCACTCACGCGACGTCTTTTCCCGCTCTAGCAACGCGTTGAATTGAATTAGGATTTTAATCGCTTCAAGCGTTAAATATACACGATTTCATCCTGGTTATTGCAAATCGTAACTGGGGTGGGGGTGGGGGGGTGGTGGGGGTGAACAGTTGTAGACTGTATACGTGCCGCACGCGCGATGATATTCATTCTATACTATATATAATAGGTATGATAAATAATAATCAATATATATAATCAATATTAATATCAATATGAATATAAATTCATGTATCTATATATAATACGAAAAACATACAGTACAATATACGAAAAGAACAATACAATATAATGTATAAAAAGCAATACAATGCAAAGTACGTAAAAACAATACAATACAACTTACGAAAAAAAACAAAATACAATACAACTTACGAAAAAAAACAAAAAACAATACAATTTACGAAAAACAAAACCTACAATACAATGTACAACGAACGAATCGTAGGACAGCGTATCTCTGTACGATTACGTAATCTTACTATAAATTGGGGAATTTCTGTCTGTGTGTGTGTCCGGCTATACGTTTCCGCACCGCTCAACGGATCCTCTCCAAACTTGGTCGGAACATTCTACAAATCATGTGTCATGATGCATGGAAAAAAAAATGTTCACAGTTGTATTTTTTTTACATTTCACGTTCAAAAACATTAAAAACGTGGGAATTTTTTGCACCGAGCGCGGGGCAACGTCACACCACGAAATCACAATGGCAATGTAAAAAACAATGTATAACCAAAAGCGCTCCATCTAAGATTTTCTAAGTCGCTCTATCTAATTTAACCAGAGAAATGTTATACGATGTTTTTACATTGTTTCTTAAATGGAGCGCATTTCGTTATAACATAAGTCAAAGTTTCCACACGGCAAAAAATTGGTTATATCAACTGCTCAGCTAATGCCACCAAAAAGAAAGGCATCACTGACACGTCGAGATATTAAGCATCGACAAGATACCGCCCGCAAGAAAGTCGCCCGCTGTCAAGAAAACCACCTAATGATAATTACATTTAAGGTTAATAGGATGAGTAAATACAGATACTGACTGTATAATACGAACGAACAATGTGTGCATGCCGAACGAGGGTGGCATACGTTTGACATGCGTTGCGCGCTGTAGGCTCTCGCGCTCTCTCTCTCTCTCTCCCTCTCTCTCTCTCTCTCTCTCTTTCTCTCTCTCTTTCTCTCTCTCTTCACGGTCGTCTGAGGGGCGTGCCCTCCTCTTCTCATCTCTCTCATCCTCTCTCTTCGCTCGTCTTCTCACTCTCCACTCGCTCTGTCTCTTCTCTCTCTCTCTCTCTCGGCTCTCATCTCTCTCTCTCTCCGCTCTCTCTCTCCTCTCTCTCTCTCTGCTCTCTCTCTCCTCGCTCCTCTCGCTCCTCTCCGCTCTCCTCTCTCGCCTCTCTGTCCTCCGTCTCTCCACCTTTCTCCCTCTTCTCCCTCTCTCCGCCCCTCATCTCGTTTTCTCGCTTTCTCGTCTGCTCGGCTCTCTTACGGCTCTCCTCCTCCCGCTCTCTCTCTCGCTTGTCCTCTCTCGTATCGGCCTCTCTCTCTCTTCTGCTCTCTCTCTCCTTGGGGTCTGCTCTTCCTCTCTCTCCTCTCTCGTCTCTCTCTCTCTCTCTCATCCTCTGTGCTGCGTCTCCCTTTCTCTCTCTGTGTTGTGTGTGTGTGTGGTGTGTGTGTGTGTTGTGTGTGTTGTGTCGTGTGCGTGTGTGTGTGTGTGTCGTGTGTGTGGTGTGTGTGTGTGTGTGTGTGTGTGCTCGTGTATGTGTATGTGTGTGTGCCGCGCGTGGTGTGTCTTTTCTGTCTCCTCTCTCTCTCTCTCTCTCTCTCTCTCTCTCTCTCTCTCTCTCTCTCTCTCTCTCTCTCTCTAATGTGTATATTGAATAATGCGCTAATACGCGTAACATGATTAGAATCGGGCGAGAATGCTGCTTCGTCATCATCGTCATCATCGTCATCATCGTCAGCAGCAGCAGCTAGGGGTGGCATCTCTTCTCCAGCTCTACTCACGCAAGTAGCGGTATGCGTTCGTTCGTTATAGTGCTGCTATGCGTAATCCCACCCCATCTCCTACACCACCCCCACCTCCGCCTCCCACATTACACCAAATATCAATTCCCCCCTTCCCAACCCCATCTCATCCTCCCGTACGTTCTCAAAGCCGACCTACCCATCCCACACAACACCCTTCCACACCACTCCCACCCACCCACTTCCTCCCCTACACCACCCCAATCCTACCCACCTCCCCTCCCCCACCACCCAATTCTACCCGCCTTCCCCT
>NW_014580216.1:5113-6168 GCF_000485595.1 Priapulus caudatus | reverse complement strand
CCTACCTACCTACCTACCTACCTACCTACCTACCTACCTACCTACCTACCTACCTACCTACCTACCTACCTACTATCCTATCTACCTGCCTGCCTACCTACCTACCTACCTACCTACCTACCTACCTACCTACCTACCTACCTACCTACCTACCTACCTACCTACTATTACCTCTACGTACACCATGCCTCGCCGCTCCCACCTTGCCGGGCTGTACGTACACCGCGGCAACGATGATTTACTCTTTGGCGGGGGAGGCAGGTGGTGGTGGGGGGGGGCTTGGATTATTGATGTTTCTTACATATTACACATGAGCACACGAGCTACGGCCTGCGTAATATCATTATCTGATGGCTGGCTTGTACTTTGACCTTTTCCCCGGTCGAGAATCGAAAATGTCACATTTCAGACTGAATTAGCAAAGCCATATCTCTCTCGGTGTTTCACCGTGAGCCAGGCAGAACCGCCCGATAAACTATTAATAGGTCACCGCGCAGACAGCCCCCCCCCTCCGCGCGGTGACGGTGCTGACGCCTGGAGGTGACCCCCTGTTCTCGCTTGTGGGCGCGCGTGCAGTCGATTGCGAACTTTTAAAATCTGATGCGTCTGCTTGATTGTTGTTTGATGTTGTCGTCATCGTCATCGTCATCGTCATCGTCATCGTCGTCGTCATCGTCATCGTCGTCGTCATCGTCATCGTCATCGTCGTCGTCGTCGTCGGGCATTTTGCTACGATCTCGGGAGATACCGCGAGAATCGATCACACACGTTATTAACGTCGGCAGAGAGTAAAATATCGAGCTTGCCGTTCGGTTGTTGTCGTTCGCCATTTTGTTACCGTCTCGCGAGAGACCGCGAGAACTCGTTCTCACAATTTGCTGTGTAATTATATTTGTTTAGCAAATAATTCCTAAATTCCTAAATTACTCTTCCCGCATCCCCAGCATCCACCCGCTCTGTCTTCCCGTATCCCCAGCATCCGCTCTGTCTTCCCGTATCCCCAGCATCCGCTCTGTCTTCCCGTATCCCCAGCATCCGCTCTGTCTTCCCGTATC
>NW_014580216.1:0-2691 GCF_000485595.1 Priapulus caudatus | reverse complement strand
GAGAGAGAGAGAGAGGGAGAGAGAGAGAGAGAGAGAGAGAGAGAGAGAGAGGGTGAGAGAGGCATAAATATATAGATAGCATTTTAATACATGAGCAGAGAGAATACATGCAGTCGTAGCTTTCTGTTGCGCATCAAGGTTTAAGACTCTACGACATGGCGTTGGTCAGTTAGAAGTTGTTACACAGCATATTCTACCCTAGTACATCCTCGAAGAGCTTTCACCCATTATATACTTTTACAACGTTATCGATCCTTTTACCCTGATGTACGTGCGTCAATATTTCACTTATCTCTTTCTACAAAAACACAAGTGCATCTCAGCTTGCTGTAGCTATTACTATACTATGGGCTGTCTCTTGCAAATCATCAGTAAAAATTCTATTCTCTCCTTCTTTATTTATCTATCTATCTATTTATATATCTGTCTATCTATCTATCTATCTCTCGTATCATATCTATCTATCTATCTATCTATCTTATCTATCTATCTATCTACTATCTATCTATCTCTATCTATCTATTCTATCTAATCTATCTATCTATCTCTATCTATCTATCTACTATCTATCTATCTATCTATCTATCTATTATCTATCTATCTATCTATCTATCTTAATCTATCTTATCTATCTAATCTATCTATCTATCTATCTATCTATCTGTCACTATGCTCTGTCAGGATTGTCACTGTCTGTCTGTCTGTCTGTCTGTCTGTCCTGTCTGTCTGTCTGTCTGTCTGTCCTGTCTGTCTGTCTGTCTGTCTGTCTGTCTGTCTGTCTGTCTGCCTATCTATCTATCTATCTATCTATCTATCTATCTATCTATTATCTTCTATTTATCCATCTAATCTATCTATCTATCTATCTATCTATCTATCTATCTATCTATCGCACCTATCTACCTATCTATCTATCTATCTACCTAATATATCTTTCTACCTGTCTGTCTGTCTGTCTGTCTGTTTGTTTGTTTGTTTGTCTGTCTGTCTGTCTGTCTCTGTCTGCTCTGTCTGTCTGTCGTCCGTCCGTCGTCGTCCGTCCGTCCGTCCGTCCGTCCGTCCGTCCGTTCGTCCGTCCGTCCGGCGTCCGTTCCGTCCGTCGTCGCGTCCGTCCATCCATCCATCCATCCATTCATCATCCATCCATCCATCCATCCTCATCCATCCATCCATCGATCCTTCGAATCCATCGATCCTTCCGTGCATCCGTTCCGTCCGTCCATCCTATCCTCCATCCATCCGTCCATCCCATTGCATCTATCCATCCATCCATCCATCCATCCATCCTCCATGCCATCCATCCATCCCATCCATCCATCCATCCATCCATCCATCCATCCATGCCATCCATCCTCGCATCCCATTCCATCCATCATCCATCCATCATCCATCCATCCATCCATCCATCCATCCATCATAGCCATCCATCCATCCGCATCCATCGCATCCATCCATCCATCCATCCATCGTCATCCATCCATCATCCATCCATCCATTCATCATCCATACCGTCCGCGTGCCATTCATGCCATCCATCCATCCATCCATCCATCCATCCATCCATCCATCCATCCATCCATCCATCCATCGCATCCATCCATCCATCCATCCATCCATCCGTCCATCCATTCATCCATCCATCCCTCCAGCCCTCCATCCCTCCATCCATCCGTCCATCCATCCATCCAGCTATCTATCCATCCATCCATCCATCCATCTATCTATATATCTATCTTTATTGCTATATAGCAAGGAGCTCTTGGAGGGGGATTCCTGCAGACGATAAGGCGCGCGTTTGAATTACACGCTCTCGTGTCGGCTTTGACGTCGGCTGTCGCGTGAATTAATCGTCCTCGTCGGTCGCCGCCCGTCGCCGATATTCACGTGTCGGCGACGCTCAATTTGTGTCGACACGAAATTCAACATGGCCGCTGCCTGTTGGCTCGTAGACAGAGCATAAGATGCAGCCGTAATTGGAGTCTACGCGTTACTAACTGTATATAGGGTATACGATGCAGCCGTAATTGTAGTCTATACGTAGATAACTGTATATAGGGTATACGATGCAGCCGTAATTGTAGTCTATACGTAGCTAACTGTATATAGTGTATACGATGCAGCCGTAATTGTAGTCTATACGTAGATAACTGTATATAGGGTATACGATGCAGCACGAATTATTAACCACACTAGCTATACTTAGAATATGCGATACAGCTGTAATCATTGATTAAAAGTCGTCTATTGTACACGATAACATATTAAAATTAATAATTTATTATTATAAACGTTAATTAAATACAATAAACTATTAAAGTAAGTAATAATATCGGTCGTTAAAACAAATAATTGTCGTGACGCTCGCCCGCAAGGCTGATGCTCGTAATTCCGCGGACTACATTCGCGCGGTGGATTCTGGGATGGACGATGGCGCGGTTGCCAGGGACACGCGATCGCAGGCATTTTGCTCGCTCGTTATGCAATCTTCTTTCGCTGCGCTGCTTCTTAAGGCTTGTCATTGATCACATTCGCTGTCAGGCCGCGGGGCTACACGGAGCGATGTCAGTCTACGATGCACTCTGCTCGGGTTCGTGTCTTGCTTACCTGCTTCATCACACGCTAGCTCTCTCTCTCTCTCTCTCTCTTTCTCTCTCTCTCTCTCTCTCGGGGATGTTCAATGTTGATGTTATC
>NW_014580215.1:0-19531 GCF_000485595.1 Priapulus caudatus | reverse complement strand
GACGAGAGAGAGGTGGAGGAGAGAGAGAGGAGAGAGAGAGAGAGCAACAAAATGAGAGAGAGAGAGATAGAGAGAGAAGAGAGATGAGAGAGAGAGAGAGACCAGCAGAGAGAAAAGAGAAGGAAGAGAGAGACGAGAGAGAGAGAGAGAGCAAGAGAGAGAGAGATAGAGAGAGGAGAGAGAGAGAGAGACGAGAAGAGAGCAGGAGAGAAAAAGAGAGAGAGAGACGAAGAGCTGCTCGGTGGAGAGAGAGAGAGAGAGAGACAGAGAGAGAGCGCAGAGAGGAGAAGAGAGACGATACGAGAAGCGATGCAGCGCGATCGAGAGCGATGAGAGAGAAGAGAGATGAGCGGGGGGGGGGGGGGTGCGCGGACGATCGGCGGATTCATATCGTAAGCTTATGTCCGCTGCCGCCAGTCCGCTTACTGCTGAGTCAGTTGAGTGCCTGACCTAGCCGCTCTGTTAACCTTATACTATGCTGACCACCACTGACACCCTGCCACTCTGCACCTCTGCACCCGTGCATCTCTATCAACCGTTCTATGAACTGCTGTCGCGCGCTTTACATGACGACTGCGAGTTGGCCGCGACTCGATTCGAGCGGTCAGCGTCGACACGGAGCGTGCGCGTTGGGGCGTTGGATATAGCGGCTTAGGGTATATATATTATATATATAATATATATATATATATATATTAGGGTTAGGGTATATATATATATATATATATATATAGGGTTAGGGTATATATATATATATATATATAGGTTTAGGTATATATATATATTATATATATAATATATAATTATATACCCTAACCCTTATAATATATATAATATATATATATATATATATTATATATTACCCTACATAGCACGCGTGTAACCCCGGGCTGGTGTGTTATGTGTGGGGGCTGGTAGGGCTGCTTAGCGGTAGGTTTAGGGTGCAGGGGTATATATATATAGGGCTTAGGGTATATATATATATACCCTCACCCTAGACCCCCTACCCTAACCCTACCTCTACCCTAACCACACACACCACCACGTACACGCGGTGCGTGCAGGTACACGCCATGCGCGCACGTACATCGCGCTGCGTGCCCACATACACGCGTGCGCTGCACATACACTGCGTACCCCACATCAACACGTTGCGCGCACTACACACGCTATGCCTTCGCCACATACACCATGCCCACGCATGCGGTCATGTGGCATCTGTGCACGGCAGATACACTCACGTCGCACCTATTGCTACGCAGCGCCGCAGGTACACGCCCGGCACCGCGTGTATAGTACACGCTATGCGCGCGTAGCCACATAAGGACCTCGCGCTGCCACGATCTTTGGACAAACCGCAATGCTCTTCGTAAGCCAACACCAGGATACCTGACTCTGTGGACTCTGCCACGAGCCCGAGTGCCGTCTTTTGCGCCTGTGCGTGCGGAACCTCGGCCTTTTTATGCCCACGCAGAGATCGTGTTTGAGCTCCTTGCCTGACCCGCAGAGTTGTTATTACAATCATCTTGCTGAGTTCTGTCTGTACGAAGAGCGGGCGAGATGTCCTAGTGTCGTCGTCATCGCTAGTTGTTATTGTTGTTGTTGTTGCTTTGTTTATTCTGCTGTTTCTCGTTGGCAGGCGGCAACGCGAGAGGAGAACAGGGCAGAAGAGAGCGATGCTTGGGGATGCGGATGCGATTCACATGCGAGTGGATTTAGAGACGGTCGGTGCGAGCAAGCATTTTATGCGTTGCGATTTACGGGCATAAGCTCCTTCTCGAGTCGCGTGTTTCCTCGTCTAGAAGTTGTGTACGGCGGGTGGGTGGTTACTGCGCTCCTTATACAATGTTACCATGATGTTCTATACAATGTTACACGTGCGATTGTGTATACAATGTGTATCACGATTCTGTATACTATGTTACACAATTCCGTTTCCACATGGCCACCGTACGATTGTTATACAATGTACGCTATATACAATCAGACATGCCACTGGCGTAAGCTCAAGGGCGGGCACAAGGGGGCCATGCCCCCCCCTGTTGATTTGGCAAACGAAAACAAAACAAGAAAGATTTTTTCCTTGCCTCTCAGCGCTCTTCACAGAGCTGCGCCCCACAATTCCTGTTACTCTGCAGTTCTGCTGAACGCAACATTCTCTAAAAATGACATGTGTCAAGTCTAAAGCGTTCGTTCTTACAATGACCCAGCCACGATTCTCTGGCCTCCGATTATCTCCTTGTCGTTGAGAACAGGAGTTAGGTGAATGACATTAATGCTCAACGAAATCCTCAAAATCGACCAGAGAGACTTGACTTTGGATTTTGAGTTTCTGCAGCCAGACAAAGAACGATGACCAAAAAAAAAGAGATAATTCTTCTTTGCTCAGATTGTGTTGTTCGCAAGTTTGGCTTTGAATTGAATTTTGATGGTTCTGACACTCTTCATTGACAGTCAAGAAAAGAAATGGAAATGCCTTTGTGAAATACTTTGATATATTCGAACTTATAGACGGCCATTTTCGGGCCAGGAAACCTCGGTTTTTATTTCAAATCGATTTCAACACTATATTAAGTAACTCTTTCTCTATCAAGGGGAGGCAAAAAACAATTCTTTTCATGGTAAATTTCCTTATTTTCATTTTATATGCAGCGGCTATTTGTGGCAGCTACTTTCGTTTTTATTTGAAATCAAATTTCAATATTGGTTTTTGTTCTGTCATCAGAGGAAAGCAAAAACATTTTTTATAGACGAACAAAATTGTTAAATGTGATCTGTAACGCTAATTGTATGTCTAAACGATGTTAAATCTCTTTGCTAATTTAAGATAAATTTGCATGTTATTCAGTGCAGTGCCACACCATCTACCTGTTTTTTCACCGCTAGATCTTTATTTTCGATTTCATTCAATTACTGCCTCTACTTTTGCAAAAAATAATTTAACTTTTAAGTTTATATGAGGACTTGAAACAAGTTTATGACGGATAAATGCCCAACATGTGCATGGCTACTGCTAACAAACACAAATCAAAGCTAATTCAATATTCCGCTCAGTGGCTGTGACATTGAGCGACATAGGCGTGTAGCTAATGGGTGGGGCACAAGGCAGGCCATGACCCCTCTGATCGAGAGCTACAAAATTAAGAGAGAAGCGGCCCTTAAATGGCGATTTGGTCTATACCACATTACCTATAACCTTAATAATGAGAAATGAATGCGCAAAAATGCCATTTTTGATGCCACATATTTTTTCGGAAAATTACTCCTACTGTGAGAGGGGAAACACCCTCCCCCGTTCGTTAGAAGATTGCGTTCAGCGCTGTCTTTCGTCGCTTAACCTTTTCTTTCCTCCTTGAAAATCACTGGCTTCGCTGAGCACCATTTTCACCGTCGTCTGAGCTAAAGGTCTCCACCAAAGCTGGTGCTGGTGTAACCTCAGAGCCTTTCCGGCGCCACAGCCAGGGGCCATCGCCCACGTTGATCGGGATTCGGCAGTGGAAAAATAAAAAAGCGAGGAGGGGCGGTATAAGGGATTAGCATATGCGCACTTACTCATATAAGTTACCCCTAATACGTGAATTTTAGTGTGCAGAAAATGCCATTTCATGCACGAATTTCAAAAATCTCGCCTTACCGGGGAGGGGGAATACCCCTCCCACACCACTACCCCCGCGTCGCTTCGCTCCTCGCCTTCGGCCCCCCCTGTTTCCAATTGCTGGCTACGCCACTGGGTGCAGGGGTACACTGTGGTAGGCGTTTCAGGCGTCCGGGACCGTCTTCCACGTGTCCATTGGGATACGATGCGCGAGGTGAAAGGGCAACTCCAGGGCAAACGTCTCCCGTTTACAGAACATGTTCAGTGGCGAGAGATCAACTGTTCGACGTGTAGAGCCGTCGTGCTTGCGTGTGATTACCATGCGATTGCACCACGTCACGAGTTCACCGTATGGGACGCGTTCAAGGACGCCGAGAGCTTCTTCACGGAGAAGGTCTTCATACACCCGCCGCTGCCAATGCAGCGGCACAATAGCCGGCGTATGGCCCTTGGTATGGCAGACATGTATCTCGACCGGCGGCCCCTCCATGCAGGGTAGCGCCCGGTAGGGGCACGTGTTAAACGTGAAAGAGGCATATCTGTCAAGCAACCAAGCTTTCATCCGCATATTATTTTCTGGAGTGCAGGGGAATGGCAGTACATATGGACGTGGCGGCGCAGCTTCACGCTGAGGACATGATCGCACGTCGCGTCACTTGAGGTGCCCGGCGCGTTGCAGCCGCCGTTGATTGTCCGCATAGCGATGATGGAAGGCAGCTCGCAAATAGCGTCAAAGACTTCAGGGTCACCAGTGCGGCGCTTCTCACTACGCCTACCTGCGTTGTCAAAAGAAGTGAAAGTTATTCGATAAGATGCCGAGGTTAAGCTTCGACTCGCACGACGGGTACATATCTTGGACGGAGCTGCTGACCTATACAATTGAGCGGCACAACGCCACCTTGCCGCTACGAGATTTTGCTGTAAGCCTGGTAAAGAACGCTCCTTCGATTGAAATTGGTGAGCGGTTGGCGGCTGATAGGCCAACGGTGACGGGGAATAGATCGCCGCGTGAAAATCCGCATACTAAGAAGTCTGCCAGTGACCATAAGTAGGATTGTGCGCCGGTGTCCGCAATGGCCGAGACCTCCGCGTGGGCGTTCGAAGTGTAGGCGGGGCTGCCATTTTTAGCCCGGGCTGAGGTGTCAACCGAGAGATGTGCCAGTTTCCACTCACCCGCAGTGAAGACATGATGATTAAGTATCACAGGTGATAGTGTGTTGACAGTGCGACGTGTGGCCGGGGCGCATCTACGGCGACATCGTCAGCGTTGTGGATGGGAGCGGGCTCCGCCAGACTGATGTGCTGCGACTTGGGATATCGGGTCTGATTCTATGGCCTGAACGGCGGGCGGGGGCCCGGGATCGCGCGCTGTGAGCGCTTTCTGCGGCGGCAAGCTCTGTAGCAGTTGATACAGACTTGATGGGGATTGGTGTTCCAGCCCCGAGCTCCTTCCGTGAAGATGTTGAAGGGGTTCTTACAGCATGGGCACGGTGCTTGTTTGGCCCGATCCGCGCGGGGTAGGGTCACGGTAGGAGCTGCTGTCGGCGGACTGAAACAACTGTGAAGGTGCTGATGCATCGTCGATGCCTGATTCGATGCGGAAGACGTCCCAGCGGCGGACGAATACATTCCATCCCTCGGTTGATACGCCGACGTCTACGTACTTTGGGCCGCGAGAGGCGGGCGCCGGCACAGGCCTGGCGACGGCAGATGGTGCAGCTTGATGGGCGAATCCATGGTTGGCGAGGAGAGCGATAGCGAGTAGCTCCGAGACGTCAGTCGACCTGAAACCACAGTCGGGGAGCGAGCATTCGACGATAACCATGTTGATTGCAGTCTGTAGCCTCGCTCATCAATGACTCTCTAGTACAGCCAGTTCTTCAAAATCTCCAAAATGGCCGCCGCCAGAGAGAACAATCCCACAAATGGTTTGTTCATAAAGAAACAATTAACCTTCTCGATGATCAAATCAGCTTTATTGTCAACGATGAAGAAGCCATTCTGCAACAGAATGAGAACAGTGATATTGCAATACATTAAACTGAACATAACATAACTAACGAAACGTAAACACTGACTCTTACGAGAACTTAAAGCAAGGTAGTTCGTTAAACGAGTGCATTCTACGCGCTAACGCAGCGCTTGGTTCTATAATATATATATCCACAAGCGAAGTCCCCGGTCAGCGGTCCACCTTCGATAGAAAGAGTCCTGGGAAGATGATGGTCAGCGGTCAACTCTGCAGTCACAACCTACTTTGAGTGTCTGCAAAAAGTACGCAGGAAGTCATGGAACTGTATTAGAAGCAATTTAGTCCTTCCGTCCTCATACCACTATCATTGAAACGCAGAGATTGTTAGAAAGGGAAGAAGATGTGTATGTGTCATTTGGATCCGTGACAATGCAAAAGTGTTTAGCGTTGACATGTGTACGTGACACAGGGAATGTGTGCCCAGAAGATTGTGTGAGCCTCGTGAGGCACGTCTGTCAACCCTAACACGTTTTCACACTGTAGAAACATATGTGTGTGACCTGGTGCATCCGTAGATAGGCCAGTTGGTGAATAAAGTTCAGGCCGCTCTGCTATATGTATGTGCAACTAATACAAGATGTCTCGTTCCGATGAGTGTTACAGTGTGGAGCGACAGTTCCACTGATACCCAGCCAGTCGTGATATTTGTGAGAAATTTCCACATAAATGTGTGAACGAATGCTTCAACTATATAGGTAAATTCTTAGGGCCAGTCTAGGACCACTACTACCTTTTCATGTTTATACCACGTGCTATAATATCAGGTTTGTAGTTTCAATTGCACCGATTTGTGTGCTTTGTGTGGTTTCAGCGTATCTGGACCTGGAGGACTGCTGCGGTTGTTTCCGCTTCTATTGTGATATGGTTGATGTGGCGTTTTGTGAAGTATAGAGCCTAAACTACCCGAGGGAACAGACGCCTTGCCCCAATGTAAGTAGCCTTCATCACTGTGTCTTTCATGAAGTGACTCGCTCTTCATCATGTCTGAGAAGTCCCACTCTTTTTAAAGGTCTGTGTATACACACCCTTACCTCAGGTCTGTGTAGACCCACCCCTTTCATAGTTCTGTGTATACCCACCCGGCCTCACCACAGGCCTGTGTAGACCCACCCTCCCTATACAGGCCTGTGTACACCCAATCCTCTCCAAAAGGCTATGTAGATCCACCCTACCCACAGGTTGGTGTAGACCAACCCTTCCCACGGGTCTGTGTAGACCAACCCTCCCTACAGGTTGGTGTAGACCCACCCATCCCACAGGTCTGTGTATGTACACCCTCTCCCAGATTTTCAAGACTGTCGCTATGGAATATAAAAATGTGTAGAATGATTTCTCAAAAATGTGAATGTTAGTGGCATTTTGTGGTGAAAGTTGGGAACCAGACTTTTTAACATAATTCGAGTATATGTTGAATCCGATAAGCTCGGTTTCCAAGCGAAATCTTGAGTTTTGACCATCTAATTTGCATAAACAAAATGGCCGCCAAGTTGTCATTTTTGGACTTTTCTTTAACCATTTTCAACAATAGCTTTGTACCCAGGCAAGCAAAATTTAACAATAGAATGTATTACGTGTAGACACGTGTTTTGAAGATCAGAGAATAAGATAAACACATTTCCGAAGTATTAAGTGGTAATTAAACATACTCGTGTCAAATTACTGTCCGTTATTACAGAAAAGTCATTTGTCTCCAATATCTCCAAAACTAGACAACAAGCAAACATTGCCAATAAAGTGTCTTTACCTATATTTTGAGGGTCGAGCAAATTAAGTGATCAGTAGTAATCCAGATGGGTAATAATTAATTATGGAAATGAGCTATAGCTATACCAGTGAATTTCATAACAATTCAAGTATCAATGTTTAATGTTTAGGTTCCCAACTTTACCCCAAAATACTCTTTAATGCTAATACAGTCACGCCGGAGCAATTGATCTCACTCACAAATGTCTCATCTTTACTCTTGTATACAGGGCCGGCGGAAGCAAATAAACATTGGTCAGGCCATTTAGCATCAATAACAGATGTCGACGAACTGCTGGCCGAAGGCCAGGTGCCCACGGCACGTGGCGGGGGAGCTCTAGGGGGGGGGGTTCCCCCTCGTCAATGAGAGATTTGGGGGGTCCTCCCCCAAGAAATTTAAAAAATTTAAGACACCAAGATGCCTTTTTAGAGCTTAAAAATACTTTTCAAAACTCTAACAAATATATATTTATAAGGTTAAAAATATTATCCATTGCGGAAATGAAACTCGCTTACTATATCCCGTTTGTCTCGCAATGGGTGGTCCAAAAGATAATAGAAGAACACGACGTGTTCTTCTATTATCTTTTGGACCACCCATTGCGAGACAAACGGGATATAGTAAGCGAGTATATATTTATACTTCAGTATAAGCCTAATTATTTCGGCATCTGCCAATTTACATGTCAAATTTAATGCGTGTGCACGTACACGTGCGGGCATGCGTGCATGCGTGTGCAGGTACACGTGCCACGATGTGTGCATGAGTGCGTTGGGCGTAGTCGTGTGTGGTGAACAGCCAGTACAGTGCACGTGCGTGCTGTGTGCACTGTGCACCCGTGCATGCATGCGTGCGTGCGTGTGTATGTAAAACGTGCCGTGCGTGCTATGCCGTGTGGCGTGCGTGCCGTGCCGATGTGCTGCGTGTGCACGTGATACGTGCTGGGTGGTACACGCGGGGCATGTGTGCCGTGTGCACGTACAGCGTGCGCGCCGTGCGTGCGTGTGGCAAGTACGCGTGGCGTGCGTGTGTAGCGTACCGTGCGCTGACGGATGCGTGGCGGTGGTGCACTTACAGTGCGTAACATCGGTGCGTGCGTGCGTGTGGACGTACCACGTGCGTGCCTGTGCGTGTGTGAGTGGGCGGTGCGTGTTCACGTATAGCGACATGCGTGCGTGCGTGCGGTGTTGTGCATGCTGACAGGCGTGTGTGCTGTTGCGTGCTGGCACGTACACGTGCGTGCGAGCGGTGCGTATGCACCTATCGTGCGTGCCGTGCGTGTGCACGTGACACTGCGTGGCATGCGTGACGGTTACGTGCTGTGCGTGCGTGCGTGCGTGTTGGATGTAGACGGTGGGCGGCGGCCGTGCCCGTACGCTGCATATGCACGTACACATGGCGTGCGTTCGTGCGTGGGGGTGGCACGTAGACGTCGTCGTGCGTGCGTGCGTGGCCGCTGCGTGCGTGTGTGAGTGCGGTGCGTGTTCACCGTACCCGTAGCGTGCGTGGTGTGCAGATAACACGTGCGTGGCGTGCATTCGCCATGGCGCCACGTTAGGACCGTGCGTGGCGGTGCGTGCGTGCGTGGGTGTGAGACACGTGGCGTGCCCATGCGGTACGTCGGTGCGTGCGTGTGCAGTGACCCGTCGGTTTGCATCCGCAACGTGGTGCCTGCGTCGCGTGCCTGCGTGCGTGGCGTGCGTGCGCTGCGTGCGTGCGTGCGTGTGCTTGTATCCCGCCCGCGGCCTGCCCGCCCCCCCCCGCCGCGCCCCCAAACCGTCTCACGCACTGCTGCTGCCACCGTGTCAACGACTGGCCGCACGTCAATGTTTATAACCATGAAGAACAACGTCCTTAGTAGTTATTATATTGCGTGTTGAACATAGTATTATACCTGTGATTCAGATCATTAGTACCTGCTCGCGGGATTGCAATACAATTGTGGAGATCGCCTGTGCATAACGAAACTGTGTGCTTGAAAAAATTCGATCGGAGAAAATTATTGGTCCGGCATGGCGCACGGCGGACGGCCTCCGCCGGCCCTGGTATAGGGATAACATGTTAGTCCTGCATAGCCATCGGTTCCATCCTATGTCCGAGCGCAGGAAGGGTCAGGGCGTGGCGGCACACCAGTGAACATTTCTCCAACACCCACTTGTTTGGATAGTGTGCGCGCCAGCAAATGGTTCCTGACGCATCTGGTGATCTATGGGTAGCTGTGTATGGCCGCATCGATGTTGTTTGTGGGGTGCTCTGATGGGCTGCCGGCAGCAGCTTGGGCACTCTCTTTCGTTTGACGATGATCTAGTGTCCTGCTGTTGTGTGACTCCCTGGTTTTGCTACTTCGCGCCTTTGTGAGTAGAATCTAGTCACCCAAACAATGTGATATTCAACTCTGGTAAACCAGATCATGATTATGGATCTGCGGAGTCTAACGCAATCTGATGCTGATAACGAGAATCATTAAATAAACTAATCGCCGTTATCTATACTACATGCAGGTCAGTGATGCCATCTTAGTTGCTAGGAGTGGTAGGGCGTTAATATGAGTGGTTGAGTTCGAATAGATAATGGTGTACATTCGTTATGGAAGTTAGAGTTGTAATTACTGTGGTCACTAAGTATTACTTGTGTAGTCTCTTCATATCATGCGAATAGTCTACTGTATGTGTCATTGTAGTTGGAAGAAACAAAAAAGAAAAAAGAATAATAATCGGGTGGGTGCGACGCATTGTCTGTCAAGGAGTGGCGGAGAAGTAATATGGTTTTTTATCTTTGCACTTGTTCTAGCCGGTTATAGTGGCTTCAACCTCGGTGAATGATCGTTATCAGAGGTGAGAGTGAGAGATGGGAGGTCATGGAATCACACGGGTAGCCCACCGGTATAAAGAGGCTTCTGAGGTCGGCGACGCCGGGTGCAGAGCAGCGATAGTCGAGATAAAGAGGCGGCGAGAGAGGTATAAACGAGAACGGCGGAAGGTACGAGGGACAGAAGTGTAAGTGCGAGTAAGAATGTTGCAGGATGTCCAGAGCACTCTCCAGGAGACGGTGTGGGCGGATGCGACGCGGACGGGCACGGGCCTGGTAGCGTGCGACCGCGCAAGAACTGCAGGACAAGACACGCACGCCACGGGGGGGGCGGCACGGGCGGCGCACACCACGGACAAGCACACAGCAGCACACCGAGCGCACACGACCCGCGGGCACCAGCGACCAGCTGCGGCGCGCGGGGCGCGGCGCAACGACACGGCGAGGCGCAGCGGGAACGGGGGCAGGCACGGCCGGCGCACGACAGGCGGAGCGACACGGCGCACGCACACGCGGTGAGACGGCGATACGACACACGGGGGGGGTGGGCGGCAGCGGCGAAGAGGGACGGGGGAGGGACGAGCATACGGGCACACAGCACGCACAGCACACAGAGACAGCACACGACAGCGGGGGAGGGGGGGCAGCACGACACAGCGCACAGCGAGCGGAGCGACGGGCGGCGGCGAGCGGACACACCGGGAGGCCAAAAACAATAAACGATAATAACGGATCCCGTTGCACTGACTTCGCGATGTACGGTGCCGGTAACATGGGATGGGCGCGTGTGGCACGCGCACGGTAGCCGGTGGTTCACAGACGACGCGTGTCGCCGGGCGGTGGCGGAGAAGGCGGGATTCGGGACACTGACGCGGGATCAGGAAAGAACGCGGGGGACGACGGTGGTTGAGGTGTGTTGGGGCAAGAGAGCGTTCACAACTGGTCACCGGAGAGAAGGCATTTAGGCTTAGCGCGCGAGCGTGCTGCCTGCTGATGCTAAGAGACCCGGCCTGGGGGAACATGGTGCGGGTAGGGTCCATTGGGAGAGCGGGATAGGGCAAGAGCAGGATAGGATACTGAATATCAGGGCAGCGGCGGGTTTCACAAAGGGGCGGGGTGGCAGGTCTAAGCTTTATGTTTGATGTATCAGAGGTAGCTCAATCTGAGTTAACTGCGCCCGTGGGCTTATGATGCTTCATAATACCTTAACAAACTCTGTCTATTCACGAGAGTGAGTTTTAAATCTACATAGTTCTCAGTAAGTCAGATCCATTAGCGACATTGAAAATAGGGATTAGTCCGGAGCCTGGGGGCGCTAATCAACTGGGCCGACACCAAAAAGCTACGTGGCAGAAAACGGTCACATGAAGGAGGAGTTGTAGACCGCTGTGGCCGAATCTATGAGCTCATGTAACTGCAAGATTAGGCTACAGGACTTGGTCTAATTCTTAGGGACTATTTAACACCTTTCATTGGAAAGAAGATGGTAGTTACCGAATCTCGCAGCTTGTAACTCTGCCGGCCACTTATATAACTGTACGATCTACTATAGTAATGCGCGAGGCAACTAACCTATATTAGTGGACTTCCAGCATCTATGCTCGCTGACGAGAATTTTAAATATTGGTGCCTTAATCTAGTGGTAAGTGATTACGCTTCGGCAAACCAGTCCGCCCTCTCATCTACGCATCTACCGGGACGTAATCCCATGGATAGTCGATTTAAGTAATGGCATTACACAGGCGCAACTTACATTACGCCTTTCGTGCAAAACATGCGGCCGCCGCCGGGCCAAAGATTCGGGCAGGTGGCGGTGAGTGGGCGGGATAGAGTACAACAGACTCACACAACACCGTACCAGACACGATAGTCAGATGTTTACTAGGACACACACCCTAAGGAGGGAGCAGGGGCGGCCGGTTAAAGGCAGGTCGAGATGGCGCAGGTGAACTAGGTACAGCTCAATATGTTAATAGATAAACTATAAGATAGGCAGTATACACCACAGACTCAAAGATAATTGACCAGTAAATTATATAGGAATGATATAGTATAATATCAGTATATTATTATAAGTGGTAAGTATTGATGATATAGATACTATAGAGTATGTATTATGTAGTAGCCGATTAAAACATCAGTACTCAGCCAAATTTCATGAGTAGAGCGGTGCGCAGCAACACAAGGCGTCTCAAGGGTTGAAGCCGGCAGCTCGAACGATGCGTGACGTAACATCGGCGTAGGGTCTATGTGGATGTTCACAAGAAAGATGTTCAAGTGAGACACTTGGTCGTATCAGGTAGTGCAATCTAACACTGCTACAGTCTACGGCAAACTATCTAAGCCGATGGCAAAACTCCCTGTAGATTTAGGAGAGGGAATGTGACTCTCTGAGTGACCGTGAGCATTCTACTACCTAAACCTGACAATGCTGTTCATACTGAAACCATTACAATGGGGATACGTATAATAGTAAAGTAACACGGTCGTATCCTTCTGTAAACATGTCGGTAATGTAAGGCTTGACTCCATGCTGAACATGCCTAGCCGTGGTTGGCCCTGAATAACATTAACAGGCGTAACCCTGCAGTACACACGACTAGTTAAACGCTGTTTCTGTGTCCCATGGTCAGGCTTCGAGATCGGTGTGAACAAGACGACGGTGAGCGGGCAAGTGCGCGGACCGCACATATACTTGCCGTTAGCTCGCTAGACGAAGTCTTTGTACTTGTTAAACGTAATGACAGGGAGAGTTCATGCTGCACACGCGAGACCCTTGCACGCTCTCGAGGTCGTGAGTAAGGCGGCGTCAGGAGGAGGAGGAGGCGGCTGAGTCGTTGGGTGTCTGCAAGCTGGGGACGCGTGCTTGGATCAGCATCATGGTGAGAGGCACGTTCGGGGCAAGAAGAGTAGTTGAAGATGGCCGAGACGGTAAGTATGGATCTTTCGCACATCTTCAGCATCGGCGGTTCCGAGAAGCGGTCATTGTCCGCGTCTCTCCGATCTGATAGCGCGTCTCCGATGTGCTCGTTGTGTGCGCCCAGGCGCTCTTGGCGGAAAATGCACGAGGTGACTGAGCGAGGTAAGTCATTAAGGCGACTGAGTGAATTAAGCTACATCGATCTGTGCGCGCGGCAAGAAAGATACGACGGAGGACATCGGGCGGCAGACACTCTGATCAACGATACATACTGAGGGGGACGGCTGCCAAGTAATAATGCGTGCTTGGATCAGTATAAGACTAGCAACGCGAGGCCCTTGGCTATGAGCACGAAGCAGTGCCGAGAAAAGGAAAGAAAAGGCAAGAAAAAAAAAAAAACGGAAAGAAGAAAAAAAGGCAACAAAGAAGAAAAAAAAAAAAGAAAAAAAAAACTGAGAAAAAAAGAAAAGAAAAAAAAAAAAAGAAGACAGGAAAAAAAAATAAAAAAAAAAGAAAAAAAAGACAAAAAAGAAAAAAAAAAAAAAAGAAAAAAAAAAAAAAAACAAAATAAACAAAAATAAAAAAACAAAAACAGAAAAAAAAAAAAAAAAAAGACAAAAAAACAAAAAAAACCCAAAAAAAAAAAAAAAGAAAAACAAAAAAAAACAACATAAAAAAACAAAGAAAAAAAACAAAAAAGATAAAAAGAAAAAAAACAAAAAAAAGGACAAAAAAGACCAAAACAAAGGAGGAAGGAGAACAAAAAGAAGAAAGGAAAAAGAAAAGACAAGGAAAAAAACAGAAGAAAGAAAAAAAACGAGAAAGAAAACGAAAAAAAAAACAAGAGAGGAGAAAGAAAAGAGAGGAAAAGAAGAAAACAAAAAAAAAAAAAGAGCAAGAGAAAGACAGACATAAAAAAGAAAAAAAAAAAAAAAAAAAAAAAACAAAGACAAAAAAAAAAAAGAAAAAAAAAAAGGGACGTAGGACAAACGTGAAAGACAGAAGAAAAAAGAGAAAAAAAGAAAAAGAAGAATGAGAGGCACCAGTGCGGATGCTGGAGACGATATAGCACGTCTTGTGAGGTGTGACGGACTCACGGATGCCACGTATCTGTGTTATTGCTGCAGCCAGGGTGCACTATTGCCCAACTTCGAGCTAGCAGCACGTTGACAAGCATACCCCCGAGAATAGAGGCGCACCGAGCATCGTGTCGCACGGCGATATCAGTGGCTGTCCAGCACGGTACAGCCCACTACCCAAGTCACGCAAGCCAAATTCATTGTGAGGTTACGCCGTTTGCAGTCGGCGAATCCCTTGCTATGATGCCATGGCCAAGTTCCACTGTGCCAATGCGTCGCTAAGGTCGGCACGGGGGGGGTAGGGGGAGAAGACCAAGCACCGAAGTAGTCGAGGCATGAGCGCCGTTCGGGTACGATGGGCGTCCTTTTGTAAACATACACCCGTGGTCGTCTTGTCTTCCGGTGCGCGGCTGTCCCTACTGACTGAGCTGTCGGAGTTTCTCTCAGGTGAAACCCTGTGCGGTCATTGTGTGGGTTGCAAGCGTTAGCAGGGTGTTCGCACGTTTCCGCCAAAATTTTTGCTCGTTGTGAGTACTGAGTAGGCATGCGACGGCGGAAGGGAATTTAAGAGATGTTGGGGTGGCGTTGGGTTTAGTGGCACGTTATATTCCGGAATTCTGCTCATGGTGCGCGGCGCACTGATATGATTTTCGGCAGGTTGATGGCAGGGTAGGGAATAATCACTACAGTTGTTCCTCATAGTTTTACACAGATATATGAGGGCCATTATACGTAAAAACTTATATATACCTGGGAGTATTATACGCACTAATTAGTGGGGTGTTCCATTCTATAGGAGACACAACCGTGTATAACACGATAGCTGGCCGGTGCGCTCCTCGATCCTAGTGTGTGCGTCGACGGGGGTATTGGTCGACCGTGGAAATTGAGCGGGCATTTGAGAGTTGAAGGTCTAAGGAGCAAAGGGAGAGCGCCTATTTTGCTATCTTTAATGCTAATATGTATGAGGAAAAAGAAGAAATGGAAGGGTGGGGCTGGAGGTCTGGATTTGCGCAAGACGATATTTTAGATCAGCGATTTAAAGTGAAACGCGTGCATCGCAGAAATGAGACGCAGAATTTTCCCAGAAAGATGACAAGGTGTGTGGTAAGGTGTAAAAGAGTGGATCGAGGTTTTACGGCAGCAGGTTACAAACTTATATGTTGTGGTGTCGAGAGATAATCATGGCAAGGGGGATTTGGGTATAGGATGAGTGGGCCAGCTAAGAGTGACAGTGATAACTGGAATTTAGGTGGACGCATGTTGAGTTGGTGGAGGATTATGCGTTATGTTGTAAGAGCGATGACTGAGAGCGGGGGGCAGGAGAGAACTATGGAAATAAGTGCGGCGTCAAGAGCGAAGTATCTTCTTCATCGTCGGATATTGGAAGGAGGTTTGAGGAATGGGGGAATACGACTCAGCGCCACAGCGGTAGGCGTAATTGGACGTTGGAGGAGGGGATTGGGGGGAAGGGGGGGGTCTGGGGTGGGGGAGGGGGTTGGGTGGAGGAGGGGACAGGACCACCCCCCCCCCAGCGTGAGGGGTGGTATGGGACGGGGTAGGTTTGAGGGTGTGTAGGTGGGTATCGGGGTGTTGGGGGCGAGGATAATGGAGGTGAGTGGGTTGGTGTAGCGTGGGTGAGGATTGGCGTTGCGGAGGCCGGGGGGTAGATGGGTGAGGGTCGGGTGGTGGTTATCGGGAGTGGGGTGGCGACGGGGTCCGCTTATGCTGGTAGGGAGGATGTTTTTGGGACCGAGTGAGAGTGCATGGGGTGATTTTGGATAGTAGCATGCGGGCGGGAGTCGCCGTGAGGATCAATCAGCCTGCTAGGTTGATGTTGTGGACGTTGTCCCGCGATCCTGGATCTAGTGAAATTGCTCGTATAGGAAACTGAGTCTGGAGGATTTGTTTGTACAAGTGAGGACATTTCATGAGGGTAATGATTACTAGTCATGAATCCAGCGCCCGACTCGTGAAGAGTGAAGAGTTACATATGGTTAGTCGGATCAGGATGCGGTCAATGTGAGTTTTTCTTATATGTGGAGAATGGAGAAGGTGGGTGATTACGCATAGGAATAGAGGGGTGGTTTATGAGAGTGCTTGGTCAAAGGTCGATTGGATAGTTCGAGCATCCTGGGGTTATGTGGGAACGAACGTGCTGCAGGTAAGTCTGGTCTGCAAGTTATTAAGATGGTTGGCCGTAGGTGTTACATTCATAGGTGATACGACACTGCCGATTAAGATGTCATACCTTCGTTAAATCGGAGGTTTTCGCGGAATGCATGCGAAAGATTGGCAGAAGAGGTTTGCAGTAACAGTCGGTATTGTGGCACGCAATCGGAGGTGAGGCGGTTGGGCACGTGTGTTTTGATTCAACGGGGAATTGCGAGACCCAGCGATAGTTATTGTTGGTTGGGTAGGCGAGAGTGCGAGGGCTGCGAAAGCAGGGTATGGCATTGCGTTGTAGGCTCGATGGATACTGCGGTTCATGCGGCTCGATTGTTGTGCATGGAGTGCCTCATTCCGGTCTGGCCCACATCGGTATGCTGGGTCGAGAGTTGCTGGCACCTGAGGGGTCGTCCGCGCTTGAGCGAGGTAGATCGTTACATGAGAGCATGGCGAGCAGATGCGGCGCGGTGAGTACGGCGAGAGTCAAGGGTCGGGTGTTCGTGTGAGAGGGGTGTGGCGTGGAGGCTCGGTGTCGCATTCGCACGACTAAGAAGGCCCGGCGGAAGCGCAAGCGAGCAGATGTTGCCTTCTGGGATTTGTCACAGAGATACTCGCTCGAGCTGGCAGGGGGAGGACAGGCGCGAGGTATGGGATGTGCTGGCATGCGCCAAGGTACACCGGATTAGACCATGTTGTCACTCACTTCGACTCGTAGGCCACAAGTGCCAGCAGCTGCCGCCCACCAGGTAGCAGAAAGCCTCGGAAGGCTCTCGATTGGTCAGAGCGATGTTGCCTACACCAGACTTCACGCGGGCCGGGGCGGCGGAGCCCGCCGCGGCGGGCAAGTATGCGCGCGAGTCCTGGTTCAGGCGAGAAGGACGGGAGAATGGGCTAACAGTGGATAATCTGGTTGACGGAAGCTGTGACGTGCCGTGAACAAGGCTGATACCTCGCACCCCGTAAGTGATACGCGTGTCACAAAATCGCCTCCGCTCCTCGGAGTCGGCGACTGGCTTTCGAAACATTGTCGATGAAGAGCAGGATATCGCAGCAACAAGAGCGCGCGAGGTGATAGATCGTGGTGGGGCACCACCGTGCGAAAAGGCTGGAACTCGTCGAAGGGGATCTGGTCCAGCAACAGCGCGAAATAAAAAGTAGCAGTGTGGACGAGCGGTACGTGTTTTGAAAGCTCGGAGAGAGAGAGTGATGAGCCGAGCGTCCCCGGTGGGCTCGGAGATTGATAGTTGTGGAGTTGCTGTGGCAGGAGATGTCAGGCGGGGATTGGTGGAAGAGTGGTGGTGGAAGGGGGTCATGAGTAGTGCCTAGTCCTTTGGGAGTTTCTCGTTGTCCAGCAAAGATCCCTCCTTGTGACGGAAGGGGGCTGGATGGTGCACTGTTTGGGCTGGCTCCGCAGTTGTCTCGTGCAATGGGGTAGGGAAGGTCGAAACCTAGGGGCAGGGAGTGGGGCGACAGTCGCGTTCGAGGACGTGCGATGCAGATAGCGCGAGGAGAGGGCGAGTGGAGTGAGGGGGGTTGAGCCCGATGAATCACCAGTTGAGGGCGGGGAGAGGCTGAGGTCGCGAACCTCAATGAGTTCTTGCCTGACGTGGCCGGACGGCGTGCGAGGTGTGGCGGAGGTCTGCAGTCGGCTTCCGAGAGGAAAAAAGGCCGCCCAGGGAACCGCGCGAGCGGAGTAGGAAGCGACATGGTCTGCGGGACATTGCAAAGCCATTTCTCCGATAGACGGCCGAACGTCAATCCTGGCAGAAATTCCGGAAAGGTATTGGAAGGGAATGTCAATCCGTGGGAATCGTTTGGCGCGACCCGATAGTCGGAGTGTCAGTCGCAAAGTCGCGACTCGAGGGGTCAGCTACAAGACGTGGGGCAAAGATGGAACTTGGGTACGCCCTGCCTCGCCTGTCCCGTTTTCACGCTGACTCATATAAGCAGACTTCCACCCGCATTGCCCGCATCCCGACAAGCGACCTCCTCGCACTGCCCACGCGCAAGCTCCTCGGGCAGATGATGAAAGAGGCGTAAAGATGGCAGTAACGAAGCCCCCCGGTACACGTGGCCACCTTGATACCTACTCGTCCGAGCCCCACTGGCCCCGAACTGGGAGCTCAGGAGCAAACATTTGATTGGTGGCAGCGTGGCGCCTGGACTCACCGCCACAGGGCAAGCCATCGAGACGCTTTCTCAGTCTGGCGCGACGGTACTCAGCCACGCACAGCCAAGCGAGCACACCCCCACTGCAGCACTACCTCTCACCGGCCCAAGGAGGCCCCGTACCCCCCCCTCTGCAGGGTACCTCATGCACGGCATCCATGCGCTCAAGACCAAGCTGATCGCGTCCTCGTCGACTGGCGGCTCAGACGATACCGCCAGACCGCTTGTGCGTCGAAAATGTTACACGTAATTTGTAACGGAAGCAGGAGAGGGGTCGAAGCATTTCGACTTCAAGGCGATCTTTTGATAGTCCTGGGTGTGAGCACCGTCGGACGAACCCTGGTTTTCATGTTTCAGTGACGGTGCAGATCACTGATACTGGGGGAGGGTTTTCAGGAATGAGGCAGAAGGAGAAAAGTGGCGATGGGAGAAGTCGTTTGTTGATGATGGAAGTCCAGACGTATGGCAGCGTTGGGGCGAGCCCTTTTAGTCCAAACTGCAGGAAACCGCGTCTGGAGGCGACAGATGGAAGTCTCCTCGAACGCTATGTGTCTGCGAACTGGTCTACGCTCCCCGCAAGAGTGGGACCTCACCGACTGTTCTCCGCCAGGGAGCGTCACGTGGGCACCGGTTATTCAAAAAGGAAACAAGCGCAAGCAAATCAGTCTGCGACCGACACCATCGCTGCCTCTTCGTGCGACGCGCCATCCATGACGGGCACACTACCAGGCACTTATTTGGAGGTGGACGTTGTGGCAAACATCCGAGTTACCCTTGTACCTGATGACTATGGCTGGTCATTTGGTGGACGCGGACAGTACATCGCCTCGCTCCCCCCGCCCCGGCTGTCATGAACCAACGCTGCCGCCTGCAGAAGCAGTGATGTCACCTCTCGTCAGGTATGCATGTGCCGCCCACCCCGAATATACTAGTGATTTTGAGATGTAGACACCACGTAGCGAGCAAAAAATTAATGTATATATACCCCGCTACAAGGTATAGGGTGATGTCGTCT
>NW_014580214.1:18869-19533 GCF_000485595.1 Priapulus caudatus | reverse complement strand
TCTACTCCTGATATTGTTGACCATTAAAGCAATGAAATAAACACGCACAATCTATTATTTTGCATTTCGTTGTTTGTCGGAACTTTGGTTATTTAAATGACAGACTCTCTCTCTCTCGCACACGCACACACTCTCACATTGCTCGCTTTCTTTTTTTGCTATCTCTCTCTCCCTCTCCCTCCTCTCTCTATCTCTCCCTCCCCCCCTCTATATATATATATATACATATATATACATATATATATAGATATCAAGAGTCCATAATAGAAAATCTTGAACATCTAGAAAATCTTTTCTATCATGAATTCTTGATATATCATACATATATTATATATATATATATATNATTCTTCTTCTTCTTCTTCTCTCCTCCTCCTTGCCGATGTTGCGTCTCCACCATTAAAACTACCACTAACTTATTATATAGTCAGTGGGAGGCTGTGTTTGATGGCGTGTTTGATCAGCAGGTATATAATCATGATACCTCTAGTTACGCTGACCTTAGCACGTCCTCCCCCTCACCCTCTTCTTCCTCCTCCTCATCCTCCTCCTCCTTCTCATCCTCCTCCTTCTTCTCCTCTTCCTCCTTTTCCCCTCCTTCCCCTCCTCCTCCCCTCCTCCTCTTCCCCCTCTTCCTTCTCGTCCTTCTTTTCTTTCTCCGGCT
>NW_014580214.1:16302-17227 GCF_000485595.1 Priapulus caudatus | reverse complement strand
CTTTCTTTCTCTCGCACGCTCTTTCTCTCTCTCTCTCTCTCTCTCTCTCGCTATCGCACACACACTCTCTGTCTCTCTCGTGCGCGCACGCTCTCTCTCTCTCTCTCTCTCTCGCGTGCGTTCTCTCTCCCGTGCGCCATCTCTTTCACGACTGCGAACACACTTGCCCTACATTCACGGCCTCTCTATGCTTGTATGCATGTATGCATGCAATCACGAATGCTGCGTACACCGGCTCGTGTGCCTGCACGTAGAGATACGTTTGTGTGTGTGTGTGTGTGTGTGTGCGCGCGCGCGTGTGTGCGTGTGTGTGTGGGGCTCCAGGGAGAGTGTGAGGTGGGTGTGAGGTGGGTGGGAAAATTACTTGTTAAAAGAGCATCGCCGAGCGGCTTAAAATAATAAAATTTTACCTGGTATAGAGGGCAGCACTATGCACTCGTGACGCAGACGACGCAGACCCACTGATGATTGATCTTTACTATACTAACACTACTACTTGTACAAACACTACTACTTGTACTACACTACTACTTGTACTACACTACTACGTGTACTAACACTACTACTTGTACTACACTACTACTTGTACTACACTACTACGTGTACTAACACTACTACTTGTACTACACTACTACTTGTACTAACACTACTACTTGTACTACACTACTACCAAAGATCCTATAGTGCCGGAGGCCTATACGATCTTTGACTACTACTAACACTACTACTACCGAGGCCTCCGGCACTATACGATCTTTGACTACTACTAACACTACTACTTCAGTTAGTATACTATAGTAGAGATCAGTGTGCAGACCTTACATCACTACCTACATTAGGTCTAGCTCATGCAGTCGGAGTGATCCTACGTGGTTTTCTCTGTTTACTGATTTAACAGGGGCGGCGCGTACGGGGGAGCCGGGGG
>NW_014580214.1:12660-16252 GCF_000485595.1 Priapulus caudatus | reverse complement strand
TATCGGAAAAGAAATGCAAGAAAAGAAAGAGGGAATAAGGAGGAGAGGAAGGGGAAAGAGCGAAAGAGAGTGTTTATCCACAATTTTCATTCTGGCCTACATGAAAATTTCAAAGTTTTGACGAAGTCGATCCCTCTAGCCTTACTCTCTAAGCAACAGACCATGCACAGGCGCCGTATTTGCGCCCAATACCGCGCGCACTTCGGGGGCCTGATCGCTGTGCTTCGGAGCTCGATCGGCTGCGAATATTAGTCCAGGTACTTGCATGTTTTTTTTTTTTTTATTTTTTTTTTTTTGTTTTTTTTTTTTGCACACACTGTACCATACTGCATACGCCGCGTAGCGCACAGCTTAAGTACGCGGCCAGCACGCAGAGCGCTGTATAACGGCAGAGCCGTATAGTCCGGACGTACCAGGTACCGTTCCGGCAGTAACCTGGGCATAGACCCTAGAGCGTTAGTTTTTCATGTATATATTTTATATAGTTTCTTTTATTCTTTTAGTTTAGTTTGCACTTTAGTTCTTAAGTCTTTTTAATTAATAAATAGTTGATGTATTCTTTATGTAATATCCTAGCAGCTTGGGTTTTTAAAGGCAAAACTGTTGTCAGCAACATGAAGATAAACTAAAGATAAAAGCTAGTCGAGTGATGTTATAAGTGACCTTAGAGTGTTTAAATATCATTCAGCAATGTTATTTTTTGACTATTACCAGGTTGAAGAAAATGGAAATTTCTGTACGCCCTGAAAAAGATTCACTATTTCATATTCTTTATTCCTATTACATGTATTCATATATTGATGCAAATTATATACTTCACTATAGTTGACATGTACATAGACATGTACTGAAAAGGTGTTATTTCCGTTTTTCTTTCATTTAAAGATTGGAAATTTTCAGCTTCGATGTGCACCAGATCGCTCCATTTCAGTGCAAAAATTGAAAAAGCTCCCTGCCGTGGGAGGGGGGACCGCTTCGCGCCCGAATAACTCAGCCCTCCCGGCATGGTCGCTTCATTCTCTCAATTGGGCCCACCACTTTGAAAACCGTGGCGCCGCCCCTGGAATACAATCGAATTTAAAAAAGAAGCGCCATGACAATAAGGTGATTATTAGTTTATATAAATGAGTACATTACGAGATACAACTACGAGGCCTACGAGGGCAAGTAAATGCTCGAAATTCAACGATGAATAGGTACACTATAAATACGTATTTACGTATACGTATTACGTAATAAATACTTATACGTATTTACGTATACGTATTACGTAATAAATACTTATACGTATTATGTATACTACGAATACAACATTGTATTTGTACATTCTATTGTATCTGTTCTGGTACGTTATTTATAAGCGTTAATTATATTAATTAATGTGTTAACGAGAGGAACGGATATTCATACAGCAGCGAGAAGACATTTATGTTCCCCTCATACATTGCTCTCATTGATCAAGGCTTCCTTTACTCTTCTTCGTGTGTATAAGTCTTGCTCATACTCATAGGGTTTGTGTCCCCCAGGGTACTATCGGAGGGTACCCTGGGTACTGTCCGGTATACCGGAACGTAACCTGGTAACTATCTGATATGGTTAGGGTTAGGGTTTAGGGAGTAGGCGTAGGCGACTCCCTAGACTCGTTAGTGGAGTAGGCGAGGTACGGTCCGGCATATTAGATAGTACCAGGGTACGTTCCGGCAGTACCCTGGGGGACATAGACCCTCTCAGCATAAGTCTTCGTGTCTCCCGCGTACATCCATGTAGCGGGAGCGAAGGGGCCACACTGGTAGATCTACGACATACATATAGCCAACAAATGCATATTGGCATATTCTCATTGTCATTTTTGTTATGCCAATGTCATTGTCACAGTCATTGTCGTGTCATTGTTATTGCTATTGTCATGCAATTGTTGTTATATAGCAATTGTTGTTATATTGTTATATTGCAATTGTGCTATTGTTTAAATGGAGATTATAACGAATCAGAAAAAGAACAGAATAGCTCGTGTTACAGCTAGCGACGTCACTAACCTACGATATGGTATGCCAACGGCCGACGCATCAACTAATAAAACTCATATAAAACCAATATAAATAGCTTAAAACGTTTCTTCCGAGCAGGAAATTATGTTGATGTTTATAGTTTAATCCACTGCCATCAGCAGAGGCAAGCTGCATCTCTCCACTTTCTCCCCAGCATCTCTACCTTTCCGTATATTTCTTCATAGTTGTCTCTCACGTTATCTACTTGATCGCTGCATGAATAAAATATGGCATTGGCATGTTCAATCCATGCACACAGGGGTTCATTATAACTACATAATATATGCACAATAACATTATACATAACGTATACATAAATAATTTAGCTATTTGCATTACCTATACATAATAGCAAGAGTCTATCAATAGACTCTTGATAGACTATTGATAGACTCCTGATAATAGCTATATGCATAATGTATGCATGACAAGTGTTTACATGACATGTGCGTAAGTGATCCATACATAATTGGCATTATGGCTCGTTATGTACCCTTGCCGAAAGCTCCCTCAAAACTCACGCGATGTACCTACCAATGATTCTCGCGGGATGAACACATTGATTATCGTAAGAACGCACAGCTATCACATGTACAAAACAAACCTACTTGGGGGCAGCCTTATATACCGTAGGTCCGATATACCGAAGGTCCGATAGACCAAATATTGCAAAGGGTCAGGGTTACAGTTAGGGTTAGGGTTACAGTTAGGGTTAGGGTTAGGGTTAGGGTTTGGTCATATATATATGGTTTATAGTGGCATCATATGATTTATAGTGGCATCATATGATTTATAGTGGCATCGGTGGATGTGCGGCATATTCACGTTCGAATACGGCATCAGTGTATGTCCGGATGCGTAGCCTGGAGGCTAGGCGACCGATTCCGGACGAGTAGCCACTGCGTATTCGAATAAACCTTCGGTCTATCGGGCCTTCGGTCTATCAGACCTTCGGTCTATAGGGCTGTATACATACTCACTTGTTGATGCTGTAAAAACTACCAAGGAATAAAAGATATATACATTGTATCAGGAGTTAATAATGACAAATTGTCATCATTAACTCCTGATTGTATACTATATTAATGAACAAAAATGTGCGTGCGTGCGTGCGTGCGTGCGTGCGTGCGTGCGTGTGTGTGTTGTCTGCTATGCCTCCGGACAACCTTCGTAATTAACTAACGAAAAACTTTTACTAGCGGACGTTAGTGAAACGCGCTACCTCGCTACGCACTCGCGATCGATCGAGCCCCGTACTTCAATCAAAGGCGCCGCTGCCGCGCACATGTAACAGCCCTAGCCTAGGCATACAATGCCGCGAGTGTATCGATTGTTACAGCCCTACATCTCAGCACACACACAAAAACATAAACCGAAGTGGTAAAATTTCTGTTTTATTTCATTTTATTTCCATTTCATATAAACCATAAAACACGACAGTTTGTTACAAATAATCAATCGTAGCAACGAGTAAATACATTATCACATGCATAAACCCTACATACTGAACTGCATAGAAATGCTGTGTTTGAGCATAACTCTCA